>NW_027516004.1:0-67018 GCF_048772815.1 Callospermophilus lateralis | reverse complement strand
AAATGATCAGTACACCAATCCCACTTGGATGCCAAAGTTTAGTTCTCCTAGATTGAAGCATTCTTTTGGAGTAACAGTTTGAATTTTTAGGTTTCACTCTGTTTTCTCCTATATTGACAAATGTAGTTCGAACTCTAAATCAAACAGGTTTGTGCTAGTTTCTTGAAACTTAAAACAGTAAAGTAGTTCTACATTCTATTTTTATTTTTTGTTTCCTCTGGATGTAGACCTAAGCAGAGACTGACGAAAGACACATTCAATGAAAAAATATATGTTGAGATGTCAGGAGACTCTAGTGTGTTGGACATTTGGCAACCCCTTTCAGTGTAAGTGTTATTCGCCAGTCCCAGCTTTAGGATACAAGAGGAAACACACCTTAGAGATAGTACATAGAACTACTTTACTGTGTCAAGTTTCAAGAAGCTAGCACAAACCGTGTTTGATTTAGAGTTCTAACTGCATCTGTCAATATAGGAGAAAACAGAGTGAAACCTATAAATTCTAACTGTTCCTGCAAACGAATGCTACAACCTATAAGAACAAAACTTGGGCATCCACGTTAGATTGGTGTACTGATCAATACTTGAAAAAATCATGAAGATTGGATGAAAAAATATATGTTGAGATTTCAGGAGACTGTAGTTTTTTGGAAGCTTAACAACGCCTTTCAATGAAAGTGTTATTCGCCAGTCTCTGCTTAAGGCTACATCAAGAGGAAACAAACCTTAGAGATAGAACGTAGAACTACTTTATTGTGTCAAGTTTCAAGAAGCTAGCACTAACCATGTTTGATTTAGAGTTCGAACTGCATCTGTCAATATAGGAGAAAACAGAGTGAAAACTAAAAATTCAAACTGTTACTGCAAACGAATGCTTCAACCTAGGAGAACGGAACGTGAACATCCACGTTTTATTGGTGTACTGCTCATTACTTGAAATTATCATGAAGGTCGGAAAAAAAAATATGTTGAGATTTCAGGAGCCTGTAGTAATTTGGCAGCCTAATAACGCCTTTCATTGAATGTGTCTTTCGTCAGTCTCTGCTTAGGTCTACATCCAGAGGAAACAAAAGTAAAAATAGAATGTAGAACTACTTTACTGTTTCAAGTTTCAAGAAGCTAGCACAAACCGTGTTTGATTTAGAGTTTGAACTACATTTGTCAATATAGGAGAAAACAGAGTGAAACCTGAAAATTCAAACTGTTACTCCAAAAGAATTCTTCAATCTAGGAGAACTAAACTTTGGCATCCAAGTGGGATTGGTGTACTGATCATTACTTGAAAGTATCATGAAGATTGGATGAAAAAATATATGTTGAGATTTCACGAGACTCTAGTGTGTTGGAAGTTTGGCAACCCCTTTCAGTATAAGTGTTATTCGCCAGTCCCAGCTTTAGGATACAAGAGGAAACAAACCTTCGAGATAGAACGTAGAACTACTTTATTGTGTCAAGTTTCAAGAAGCTAGCACAAACCGTGTTTGATTTAGAGTTCTAACTGCATCTGTCAATATAGGAGAAAACAGAGTGAAACCTATAATTTCTAACTGTTCTTGCAAACGAATGCTACAACCTAGAAGAACAAAACTTGGGCATCCACGTTTTATTGGTGTACTGATCAATACTTGAAAGAATCATGAAGATTGGATGAAAAAATGTATGTTGAGATTTCAGGAGACAGTAGTTTTTTGGAAGCTTAACAACGCCTTTCATTAAAGTGTTATTCGCCAGTCTCTGCTTAAGGCTACATCAAGAGGAAACAAACCTTAGAGATAGAACATAGAACTACTTTATTGTGTCAAGTTTCAAGAAGCTAGCACAAACCATGTTTGATTTAGAGTTCGAACTGCATCTGTCAATATAGGAGAAAACAGAGTGAAAACTAAAAATTCAAACTGTTACTGCAAACGAATGCTTCAACCTAGGAGAACGAAACTTGAACATCCACGTTTTATTGGTGTACTGCTCATTACTTGAAATTATCATGAAGGTCGGAAAAAAAATATGTTGAGATTTCAGGAGACTCCAGTATTTTGGCAGCCTAACAACGCCTTTCATTGAATGTGTCTTTCGTCAGTCTCTGCTTAGGTCTGCATCCAGAGGAAACAAAAAATAAAAATAGAATGTAGAACTACTTTACTGTTTCAAGTTTCAAGAAGCTAGCACAAACCGTGTTTGATTTAGAGTTCGAACTACATTTGTCAATATAGGAGAAAACAGAGTGAAACCTAAAAATTCAAACTGTTACTCCAAAAGAATGCTTCAATCTAGGAGAACTAAACTTTGGCATCCAAGTGGGATTGGTGTACTGATCATTACTTGAAAGTATCATGAAGATTGGATGAAAAAATATATGTTGATATTTCAGGAGACTCTAGTGTGTTGGAAGTTTGGCAACCCCTTTCAGTATAAGTGTTATTCGCCAGTCCCAGCTTTAGGATACAAGAGGAAACAAACCTTAGAGTTAGAACGTAGAACTACTTTATTGTGTCAAGTTTCAAGAAGCTAGCACAAACCGTGTTTGATTTAGAGTTCTAACTGCATCTGTCAATATAGGAGAAAACAGAGTGAAACCTATAATTTCTAACTGTTCCTGCAAACGAATGCTACAACCTAGAAGAACAAAACTTGGGCATCCACGTTTGATTGGTGTACTGATCAATACTTGAAAGAATCATGATGATTGGAAGAAAAAATATATGTTGAGATTTCAGGAGACCGTAGTTTTTTGGAAGCTTAACAACGGTTTTCATTGAAAGTGTTATTCGCCGGTCTCTGCTTAAGGCTACATCAAGAGGAAAAAAACCTTAGAGATAGAGCGTAGAACTACTTTATTGTGTCAAGTTTCAAGAAGCTAGCACAAACCATGTTTGATTTAGAGTTCGAACTGCATCTGTCAATATAGGAGAAAACAGAGTGAAAACTAAAAATTCAAACTGTTACTGCAAACGAATGCTTCAACCTAGGAGAACGAAACTTGAACATCCACGTTTTATTGGTGTACTGCTCATTACTTGAAATTATCATGAAGGTCGGAAAAAAAAATATGTTGAGATTTCAGGAGAATGTAGTATTTTGGCAGCCTAACAAAGCCTTTCATTGAATGTGTCTTTCGTCAGTCTCTGCTTAGGTCTACATCCAGAGGACACAAAAAATAAAAATAGAATGTAGAACTACTTTACTGTTTCAAGTTTCAAGAAGCTAGCACAAACCGTGTTTGATTTAGAGTTCGAACTACATTTGTCAATATAGGAGAAAACAGAGTGAAACCTAAAAATTCAAACTGTTACTCCAAAAGAATGCTTCAATCTAGGAGAACTAAACTTTGGCATCCAAGTGGGATTGGTGTACTGATCATTACTTGAAAGTATCATGAAGATTGGATGAAAAAATATATGTTGAGATTTCAGGAGACTCTAGTGTGTTGGAAGTTTGGCAACCCCTTTCAGTATAAGTGTTATTCGCCAGTCCAAGCTTTAGGATACAAGAGGAAACAAACCTTAGTGATAGAACGTAGAACTACTTTATTGTGTCAAGTTTCAAGAAGCTAGCACAAACCATGTTTGATTTAGAGTTCTAACTGCATCTGTCAATATAGGAGAAAACAGAGTGAAACCTATAATTTCTAACTGTTCCTGCAAACGAATGCTACAACCTAGAAGAACAAAACTTGGGCATCCACGTTTGATTGGTGTACTGATCAATACTTGAAAGAATCATGAAGATTGGATGAAAAAATAAATGTTGACATTTCAGGAGACGGTAGTTTTTTGGAAGCTTAACAACGCCTTTCATTGAAAGTGTTATTCGCCGGTCTCTGCTTAAGGCTACATCAAGAGGAAACAAACCTTAGAGATAGAACGTAGAACTACTTTATTGTGTCAAGTTTCAAGAAGCTAGCACAAACCATGTTTGATTTAGAGTTCGAACTGCATCTGTCAATATAGGAGAAAACAGAGTGAAAACTAAAAATTCAAACTGTTACTGCAAACGAATGCTTCAACCTAGGAGAACGAAACTTGAACATCCACGTTTTATTGGTGTACTGCTCATTACTTGAAATTATCATGAAGGTCGGAAAGAAAAATATGTTGAGATTTCAGGAGACTGTAGTATTTTGGCAGCCTAACAACGCCTTTCATTGAATGTGTCTTTCGTCAGTCTCTGCTTAGGTCTACATCCAGAGGAAACAAAAGATAAAAATAGAATGTAGAACTACTTTACTGTTTCAAGTTTCAAGAAGCTAGCACAAAACCTGTTTGATTAGAGTTCGAACTACATTTGTCAATATAGGAGAAAACAGAGTGAAACCAAAAATTCAAACTGTTACTCCAAAAGAATGCTTCAATCTAGGAGAACTAAACTTTGGCATCCAAGTGGGATTGGTGTACTGATCATTACTTGAAAGTATCATGAAGATTGGATGAAAAAATATATGTTGAGATTTCAGGAGACTCTAGTGTGTTGGAAGTTTGGCAACCCCTTTCAGTATAAGTGTTATTCGCCAGTCCCAGCTTTAGGATACAAGAGGAAACAAACCTTAGTGATAGAACTTAGAACTACTTTATTGTGTCAAGTTTCAAGAAGCTAGCACAAACCGTGTTTGATTTAGAGTTCTAACTGCATCTGTCAATATAGGAGAAAACAGAGTGAAACCTATAATTTCTAAGTGTTCCTGCAAACGAATGCTACAACCTAGAAGAACAAAACTTGGGCATCCACGTTTGATTGGTGTACTGATCAATACTTGAAAGAATCATGAAGATTGGATGAAAAAATATATGTTGAGATTTCAGGAGACGGTAGGTTTTTGGAAGCTTAACAACTCCTTTCATTGAAAGTGTTATTCGCCGGTCTCTGCTTAAGGCTACATCAAGAGGAAACAAACCTTAGAGATAGAACGTAGAACTACTTTATTGTGTCAAGTTTCAAGAAGCTAGCACAAACCATGTTTGATTTAGAGTTCGAACTGCATCTGTCAATATAGGAGAAAACAGAGTGAAAACTAAAAATTCAAACTGTTACTGCAAACGAATGCTTCAACCTAGGAGAACGGAACTTGAACATCCACGTTCTATTGGTGTACTGCTCATTACTTGAAATTATCATGAAGGTCGGAAAAAAAAATATGTTGAGATTTCAGGAGACTGTAGTATTTTGTCAGCCTAACAACGCCTTTCATTGAATGTGTCTTTCGTCAGTCTCTGCTTAGGTCTACATCCAGAGGAAACAAAAAAATAAAAATAGAATGTAGAACTACTTTACTGTTTCAAGTTTCAAGAAGCTAGCACAAACCCTGTTTGATTTAGAGTTCGAACTACATTTGTCAATATAGGAGAAAACAGAGTGAAATCTAAAAATTCAAACTGTTACTCCAAAAGAATGCTTCAATCTAGGAGAACTAAACTTTGGCATCCAAGTGGGATTGGTGTACTGATCATTACTTGAAAGTATCATGAAGATCGGATGAAAAAATATATGTTGAGATTTCAGGAGACTCTAGTGTGTTGGAAGTTTGGCAACCCCTTTCAGTATAAGTGTTATTCGCCAGTCCCAGCTTTAGGATACAAGAGGAAACAAACCTTAGTGATAGAACGTAGAACTACTTTATTGTGTCAAGTTTCAAGAAGCTAGCACAAACCGTGTTTGATTTAGAGTTCTAACTGCATCTGTCAATATAGGAGAAAACAGAGTGAAACCTATAATTTCTAACTGTTCCTGCAAACGAATGCTACAACCTAGAAGAACAAAATTGGGCATCCACGTTTGATTGGTGTACTGATCAATACTTGAAAGAATCATGAAGATTGGATGAAAAAATATATGTTGACATTTCAGGAGACCGTAGTTTTTTGGAAGCTTAACAACACCTTTCATTGAAAGTGTTATTCGCCGGTCTCTGCTTAAGGCTACATCAAGAGGAAACAAACCTTAGAGATAGAACGTAGAACTACTTTATTGTGTCAAGTTTCAAGAAGCTAGCACAAACCATGTTTGATTTAGAGTTCGAACTGCATCTGTCAATATAGGAGAAAACAGAGTGAAAACTAAAAATTCAAACTGTTACTGCAAACGAATGCTTCAACCTAGGAGAACGGAACTTGAACATCCACGTTTTATTGGTGTACTGCTCATTACTTGAAATTATCATGAAGGTCGGAAAAAAAAATATGTTGAGATTTCAGGAGACTGTAGTATTTTGGCAGCCTAACAACGCCTTTCATTGAATGTGTCTTTCGTCAGTCTCTGCTTAGGTCTACATCCAGAGGAAACAAAAAATAAAAATAGAATGTAGAACTACTTTACTGTTTCAAGTTTCAAGAAGCTAGCACAAACCGTGTTTGATTTAGAGTTCTAACTGCATCTGTCAATATAGGAGAAAACAGAGTGAAACGTATAATTTCTAACTGTTCCTGCAAACGAATGGTACAAACTAGAAGAACAAAACTTGGGCATCCACGTTTGATTGGTGTAATGATCAATACTTGAAAGAATCATGAAGATTGGATGAAAAAATATATGTTGAGATTTCAGGAGACCGTAGTTTCTTGGAAGCTAACAACGGTTTTCATTGAAAGTGTTATTCGCCGGTCTCTGCTTAAGGCTACATCAAGAGGAAACAAACCTTAGAGATAGAACGTAGAACTACTTTATTGTGTCAAGTTTCAAGAAGCTAGCACAAACCATGTTTGATTTAGAGTTCGAACTGCATCTGTCAATATAGGAGAAAACAGAGTGAAAACTAAAAATTCAAACTGTTACTGCAAACGAATGCTTCAACCTAGGAGAACGAAAATTGAACATCCACGTTTTATTGGTGTACTGCTCATTACTTGAAATTATCATGAAGGTCGGAAAAAAAAATATGTTGAGATTTCAGGAGACTGTAGTATTTTGGCAGCCTAACAACGCCTTTCATTGAATGTGTCTTTCGTCAGTCTCTGCTTAGGTCTACATCCAGAGGAAACAAAAAATAAAAATAGAATGTAGAACTACTTTACTGTTTCAAGTTTCAAGAAGCTAGCACAAACCGTGTTTGATTTAGAGTTCGAACTACATTTGTCAATATAGGAGAAAACAGAGTGAAACCTAAAAATTCAAACTGTTACTCCAAAAGAATGCTTCAATCAAGGAGAACTAAACTTTGGCATCCAAGTGGGATTGGTGTACTGATCATTACTTGAAAGTATCATGAAGATTGGATGAAAAAATATATGTTGAGATTTCAGGAGACTCTAGTGTGTTGGAAGTTTGGCAACCCCTTTCAGTATAAGTGTTATTCGCCAGTCCCAGCTTTAGGATACAAGAGGAAACAAACCTTAGAGATAGAACGTAGAACTACTTTATTGTGTCAAGTTTCAAGAAGCTAGCACAAACCGTGTTTGATTTAGAGTTCGAACTGCATCTGTCAATATAGGAGAAAACAGAGTGAAACCTATAATTTCTAACTGTTCCTGCAAACGAATGCTACAACCTAGAAGAACAAAACTTGGGCATCCACGTTTGATTGGTGTACTGATCAATACTTGAAAGAATCATGAAGATTGGATGAAAAAATATATGTTGAGATTTCAGGAGACGGTAGTTTTTTGGAAGCTTAACAACGGCTTTCATTGAAAGTGTTATTCGAGGGTCTCTGCTTAAGGCTATATCAAGAGGAAACAAACCTTAGAGATAGAACGTAGAACTACTTTATTGTGTCAAGTTTCAAGAAGCTAGCACAAACCGTGTTGAATTAGAGTTCTAACTGCATCTGTCAATATAGGAGAAAACAGAGTGCAACCTAAAATTTCTAACTGTTCCTGCAAACGAATGCTACAACCTAGAAGAACAAAACTTGGGCATCCACGTTTGATTGGTGTACTGATCAATACTTGAAAGAATCATGAAGATTGGATGCAAAAATATATGTTGAGATTTCAGGAGACGGTAGTTTCTTGGAAGCTTAACAACGCCTTTCATTGAAAGTGTTATTCGCCGGTCTCTGCTTAAGGCTACATGAAGAGGAAAAAAACATTAGAGATAGAACGTAGGACTACTTTATTGTGTCAAGTTTCAAGAAGCTAGCACAAACAATGTTTGATTTAGAGTTTGAACTGCATCTGTCAATATAGGAGAAAACACAGTGAAACCTATAATTTCTAAATGTTACTGCCGACGAATGCTTCAACCTAGGAGAACGGAACTTGAACATCCACGTTTTATTGGTGTACTGCTCATTACTTGAAATTATCATGAAGGTCGGAAAAAAAAAATGTTGAGATTTCAGGAGCCTGTAGTATTTTGGCAGCCTAACAACGCCTTTCATTGAATGTGTCTTTCGTCAGTCTCTGCTTAGGTCTACATCCAGAGGAAACAAAAAATAAAAATAGAATGTAGAACTACTTTACTGTTTCAAGTTTCAAGAAGCTAGCACAAACCGTGTTTGATTTAGAGTTCGAACTACATTTGTCAATATAGGAGAAAACAGAGTGAAACCTAAAAATTCAAACTGTTACTCCAAAAGAAGGCTTCAATCTAGGAGAACTAAACTTTGGCATCCAAGTGGGATTGGTGTACTGATCATTACTTGAAAGTATCATGAAGATCGGATGAAAAAATATATGTTGAGATTTCAGGAGACTCTAGTGTGTTGGAAGTTTGGCAACCCCTTTCAGTATAAGTGTTATTGGCCAGTCCCAGGTTTAGGATACAAGAGGAAACAAACCTTAGAGTTAGAACATAGAACTACTTTATTGTGTCAAGTTTCAAGAAGCTAGCACAAACCGTGTTTGATTTAGAGTTCTAACTGCATCTGTCAATATAGGAGAAAACAGAGTGAAACCTATAATTTCTCACTGTTCCTGCAAACGAATGCTACAACCTCGAAGAACAAAACATGGGCATCCACGTTTGATTGGTGTCTTGATCAATACTTGAAAGAATCATGAAGATTGGATGAAAAATATATGTTGAGATTTCAGGAGACGGTAGTTTTTTGGAAGCTTAACAACACCTTTCATTGAAAGTGTTCTTCGCCAGTCTCTGCTTAAGGCTACATCAAGAGGAAAAAAACCTTAGAGATAGAACGTAGAACTACTTTATTGTGTCAAGTTTCAAGAAGCTAGCACAAACCATGTTTGATTTAGAGTTCGAACTGCATCTGTCAATATAGGAGAAAACAGAGTGAAAACTAAAAATTCAAACTGTTACTGAAAACGAATGCTTCAACCTAGGAGAACGGAACTTGAACATCCACGTTTTATTGGTGTACTGCTCATTACTTGAAATTATCATGAAGGTCGGAAAAAAAAATATGTTGAGATTTCAGGAGACTGTAGTATTTTGGCAGCCTAACAACGCCTTTCATTGAATTTGTCTTTCGTCAGTCTCTGCTTAGGTCTACATCCAGAAAAAACAAAAAATAAAAATAGAATGTAGAACTACTTTACTGTTTCAAGTTTCAAGAAGCTAGCACAAACCGTGTTTGATTTAGAGTTCGAACTGCATTTGTCAATATAGGAGAAAACAGAGTGAAACCTAAAAATTCAAACTGTTACTCCAAAAGAATGCTTCAATCTAGGAGAACTAAACTTTGGCATCCAAGTGGGATTGGTGTACTGATCATTACTTGAAAGTATCATGAAGATTGGATGAAAAAATATATGTTGAGATTTCAGGAGACTCTAGTGTGTTGGAAGTTTGGCAACCCCTTTCAATATAAGTGTTATTCGCCAGTCCCAGCTTTAGGATACAAGAGGAAACAAACCTTAGAGATAGAACGTAGAACTACTTTATTGTGTCAAGTTTCAAGAAGCTAGCACAAACCGTGTTTGAATTAGAGTTCTAACTGCATCTGTCAATATAGGAGAAAACAGAGTGAAACCTATAATTTCTAAATGTTCCTGCAAACGAATGCTACAACCTAGAAGAACAAAACTTGGGCATCCCCGTTTGATTGGTGTACTGATCAATACTTGAAAGAATCATGAAGATTGGATGAAAAAATATATGTTGAGATTTCAGGAGACCGTAGTTTTTTGGAAGCTTAACAACGGCTTTCATTGAAAGTGTTATTCGCCGGTCTCTGCTTAAGGCTACATCAAGAGGAAACAAACCTTAGAGATAGAACGTAGAACTACTTTATTGTGTCAAGTTTCAAGAAGCTAGCACAAACCGTGTTTGAATTAGAGTTCTAACTGCATCTGTCAATATAGGAGAAAACAGAGTGCAACCTAAAATTTCTAACTGTTCCTGCAAACGAATGCTACAACCTAGAAGAACAAAACTTGGGCATCCACGTTTGATTGGTGTACTGATCAATACTTGAAAGAATCATGAAGATTGGATGCAAAAATATATGTTGAGATTTCAGGAGACGGTAGTTTCTTGGAAGCTTAACAACGCCTTTCATTGAAAGTGTTATTCGCCGGTCTCTGCTTAAGGCTACATGAAGAGGAAAAAAACATTAGAGATAGAACCTAGGACTACATTATTGTGTCAAGTTTCAAGAAGCTAGCACAAACAATGTTTGATTTAGAGTTTGAACTGCATCTGTCAATATAGGAGAAAACACAGTGAAACCTATAATTTCTAAATGTTACTGCCGACGAATGCTTCAACCTAGGAGAACGGAACTTGAACATCCACGTTTTATTGGTGTACTGCTCATTACTTGAAATTATCATGAAGGTCGGAAAAAAAAAATGTTGAGATTTCAGGAGCCTGTAGTATTTTGGCAGCCTAACAACGCCTTTCATTGAATGTGTCTTTCGTCAGTCTCTGCTTAGGTCTACATCCAGAGGAAACAAAAAATAAAAATAGAATGTAGAACTACTTTACTGTTTCAAGTTTCAAGAAGCTAGCACAAACCGTGTTTGATTTAGAGTTCGAACTACATTTGTCAATATAGGAGAAAACAGAGTGAAACCTAAAAATTCAAACTGTTACTCCAAAAGAAGGCTTCAATCTAGGAGAACTAAACTTTGGCATCCAAGTGGGATTGGTGTACTGATCATTACTTGAAAGTATCATGAAGATCGGATGAAAAAATATATGTTGAGATTTCAGGAGACTCTAGTGTGTTGGACGTTTGGCAACCCCTTTCAGTATAAGTGTTATTGGCCAGTCCCAGGTTTAGGATACAAGAGGAAACAAACCTTAGAGTTAGAACATAGAACTACTTTATTGTGTCAAGTTTCAAGAAGCTAGCACAAACTGTGTTTGATTTAGAGTTCTAACTGCATCTGTCAATATAGGAGAAAACAGAGTGAAACCTATAATTTCTAACTGTTCCTGCAAACGAATGCTACAACCTAGAAGAACAAAACATGGGCATCCACGTTTGATTGGTGTCCTGATCAATACTTGACAGAATCATGAAGATTGGATGAAAAAATATATGTTGAGATTTCAGGAGACGGTAGTTTTTTGGAAGCTTAACAACACCTTTCATTGAAAGTGTTCTTCGCCGGTATCTGCTTAAGGCTACATCAAGAGGAAAAAAACCTTAGAGATAGAACGTAGAACTACTTTATTGTGTCAAGTTTCAAGAAGCTAGCACAAACCATGTTTGATTTAGAGTTCGAACTGCATCTGTCAATATAGGAGAAAACAGAGTGAAAACTAAAAATTCAAACTGTTACTGAAAACGAATGCTTCAACCTAGGAGAACGGAACTTGAACATCCACGTTTTATTGGTGTACTGCTCATTACTTGAAATTATCATGAAGGTCGGAAAAAAAAATATGTTGAGATTTCAGGAGACTGTAGTATTTTGGCAGCCTAACAACGCCTTTCATTGAATTTGTCTTTCGTCAGTCTCTGCTTAGGTCTACATCCAGAAAAAACAAAAAATAAAAATAGAATGTAGAACTACTTTACTGTTTCAAGTTTCAAGAAGCTAGCACAAACCGTGTTTGATTTAGAGTTCGAACTGCATTTGTCAATATAGGAGAAAACAGAGTGAAACCTAAAAATTCAAACTGTTACTCCAAAAGAATGCTTCAATCTAGGAGAACTAAACTTTGGCATCCAAGTGGGATTGGTGTACTGATCATTACTTGAAAGTATCATGAAGATTGGATGAAAAAATATATGTTGAGATTTCAGGAGACTCTAGTGTGTTGGAAGTTTGGCAACCCCTTTCAATATAAGTGTTATTCGCCAGTCCCAGCTTTAGGATACAAGAGGAAACAAACCTTAGAGATAGAACGTAGAACTACTTTATTGTGTCAAGTTTCAAGAAGCTAGCACAAACCGTGTTTGAATTAGAGTTCTAACTGCATCTGTCAATATAGGAGAAAACAGAGTGAAACCTATAATTTCTAACTGTTCCTGCAAACGAATGCTACAACCTAGAAGAACAAAACTTGGGCATCCCCGTTTGATTGGTGTACTGATCAATACTTGAAAGAATCACGAAGATTGGATGAAAAAATATATGTTGAGATTTCAGGAGACGGTAGTTTTTTGGAAGCTTAACAACGGCTTTCATTGAAGGTGTTATTCGCCGGTCTCTGCTTAAGGCTACATCAAGAGGAAACAAACCTTAGAGATAGAACGTAGAACTACTTTACTGTGTCAAGTTTCAAGAAGCTAGCACAAACCGTGTTTGAATTAGAGTTCTAACTGCATCTGTCAATATAGGAGAAAACAGAGTGCAACCTAAAATTTCTAACTGTTCCTGCAAACGAATGCTACAACCTAGAAGAACAAAACTTGGGCATCCACGTTTGATTGGTGTACTGATCAATACTTGAAAGAATCATGAAGATTGGATGCAAAAATATATGTTGAGATTTCAGGAGACGGTAGTTTCTTGGAAGCTTAACAACGCCTTTCATTGAAAGTGTTATTCGCCGGTCTCTGCTTAAGGCTACATGAAGAGGAAAAAAACATTAGAGATAGAACCTAGGACTACATTATTGTGTCAAGTTTCAAGAAGCTAGCACAAACAATGTTTGATTTAGAGTTTGAACTGCATCTGTCAATATAGGAGAAAACACAGTGAAACCTATAATTTCTAAATGTTACTGCCGACGAATGCTTCAACCTAGGAGAACGGAACTTGAACATCCACGTTTTATTGGTGTACTGCTCATTACTTGAAATTATCATGAAGGTCGGAAAAAAAAAATGTTGAGATTTCAGGAGCCTGTAGTATTTTGGCAGCCTAACAACGCCTTTCATTGAATGTGTCTTTCGTCAGTCTCTGCTTAGGTCTACATCCAGAGGAAACAAAAAATAAAAATAGAATGTAGAACTACTTTACTGTTTCAAGTTTCAAGAAGCTAGCACAAACCGTGTTTGATTTAGAGTTCGAACTACATTTGTCAATATAGGAGAAAACAGAGTGAAACCTAAAAATTCAAACTGTTACTCCAAAAGAAGGCTTCAATCTAGGAGAACTAAACTTTGGCATCCAAGTGGGATTGGTGTACTGATCATTACTTGAAAGTATCATGAAGATCGGATGAAAAAATATATGTTGAGATTTCAGGAGACTCTAGTGTGTTGGAAGTTTGGCAACCCCTTTCAGTATAAGTGTTATTGGCCAGTCCCAGGTTTAGGATACAAGAGGAAACAAACCTTAGAGTTAGAACATAGAACTACTTTATTGTGTCAAGTTTCAAGAAGCTAGCACAAACTGTGTTTGATTTAGAGTTCTAACTGCATCTGTCAATATAGGAGAAAACAGAGTGAAACCTATAATTTCTAACTGTTCCTGCAAACGAATGCTACAACCTAGAAGAACAAAACATGGGCATCCACGTTTGATTGGTGTCCTGATCAATACTTGACAGAATCATGAAGATTGGATGAAAAAATATATGTTGAGATTTCAGGAGACGGTAGTTTTTTGGAAGCTTAACAACACCTTTCATTGAAAGTGTTCTTCGCCGGTATCTGCTTAAGGCTACATCAAGAGGAAAAAAACCTTAGAGATAGAACGTAGAACTACTTTATTGTGTCAAGTTTCAAGAAGCTAGCACAAACCATGTTTGATTTAGAGTTCGAACTGCATCTGTCAATATAGGAGAAAACAGAGTGAAAACTAAAAATTCAAACTGTTACTGAAAACGAATGCTTCAACCTAGGAGAACGGAACTTGAACATCCACGTTTTATTGGTGTACTGCTCATTACTTGAAATTATCATGAAGGTCGGAAAAAAAAATATGTTGAGATTTCAGGAGACTGTAGTATTTTGGCAGCCTAACAACGCCTTTCATTGAATTTGTCTTTCGTCAGTCTCTGCTTAGGTCTACATCCAGAAAAAACAAAAAATAAAAATAGAATGTAGAACTACTTTACTGTTTCAAGTTTCAAGAAGCTAGCACAAACCGTGTTTGATTTAGAGTTCGAACTGCATTTGTCAATATAGGAGAAAACAGAGTGAAACCTAAAAATTCAAACTGTTACTCCAAAAGAATGCTTCAATCTAGGAGAACTAAACTTTGGCATCCAAGTGGGATTGGTGTACTGATCATTACTTGAAAGTATCATGAAGATTGGATGAAAAAATATATGTTGAGATTTCAGGAGACTCTAGTGTGTTGGAAGTTTGGCAACCCCTTTCAATATAAGTGTTATTCGCCAGTCCCAGCTTTAGGATACAAGAGGAAACAAACCTTAGAGATAGAACGTAGAACTACTTTATTGTGTCAAGTTTCAAGAAGCTAGCACAAACCGTGTTTGAATTAGAGTTCTAACTGCATCTGTCAATATAGGAGAAAACAGAGTGAAACCTATAATTTCTAACTGTTCCTGCAAACGAATGCTACAACCTAGAAGAACAAAACTTGGGCATCCCCGTTTGATTGGTGTACTGATCAATACTTGAAAGAATCATGAAGATTGGATGAAAAAATATATGTTGAGATTTCAGGAGACGGTAGTTTTTTGGAAGCTTAACAACGGCTTTCATTGAAGGTGTTATTCGCCGGTCTCTGCTTAAGGCTACATCAAGAGGAAACAAACCTTAGAGATAGAACGTAGAACTACTTTACTGTGTCAAGTTTCAAAAAGCTAGCACAAACCGTGTTTGAATTAGAGTTCTAACTGCATCTGTCAATATAGGAGAAAACAGAGTGCAACCTAAAATTTCTAACTGTTCCTGCAAACGAATGCTACAACCTAGAAGAACAAAACTTGGGCATCCACGTTTGATTGGTGTACTGATCAATACTTGAAAGAATCATGAAGATTGGATGCAAAAATATATGTTGAGATTTCAGGAGACGGTAGTTTCTTGGAAGCTTAACAACGCCTTTCATTGAAAGTGTTATTCGCCGGTCTCTGCTTAAGGCTACATCAAGAGGAAAAAAACATTAGAGATAGAAGGTAGGACTACTTTATTGTGTCAAGTTTCAAGAAGCTAGCACAAACAATGTTTGATTTAGAGTTTGAACTGCATCTTTCAATATATGAGAAAACACAGTGAAACCTATAATTTCTAACTGTTACTTCCAACGAATGCTTCAACCTAGGAGAACGGAACTTGAACATCCACGTTTTATTGGTGTACTGCTCATTACTTGAAATTATCATGAAGGTCGGAAAAAAAAATGTTGAGATTTCAGGAGCCTGTATTATTTTGGCAGCCTAACAACGCCTTTCATTGAATGTGTCTTTCGTCAGTCTCTGCTTAGGTCTACATCCAGAGGAAACAAAAAATAAAAATAGAATGTAGAACTACTTTACTGTTTCAAGTTTGAAGAAGCTAGCACAAACCGTGTTTGATTTAGAGTTCGAACTACATTTGTCAATATAGGAGAAAACAGAGTGAAACCAAAAATTCAAACTGTTACTCCAAAAGAATGCTTCAATCAAGGAGAACTAAACTTTGGCATCCAAGTGGGATTGGTGTACTGATCATTACTTGAAAGTATCATGAAGATCGGATGAAAAAATATATGTTGAGATTTCAGGAGACTCTAGTGTGTTGGAAGTTTGGCAACCCCTTTCAGTATAAGTGTTATTGGCCAGTCCCAGGTTTAGGATACAAGAGGAAACAAACCTTAGAGTTAGAACATAGAACTACTTTATTGTGTCAAGTTTCAAGAAGATACCACAAACCGTGTTTGATTTAGAGTTCTAACTGCATCTGTCAATATAGGAGAAAACAGAGTGAAACCTATAATTTCTAACTGTTCCTGCAAACGAATGGTACAAACTAGAAGAACAAAACTTGGGCATCCACGTTTGATTGGTGTACTGATCAATACTTGAAAGAATCATGAAGATTGGATGAAAAAATATATGGTGAGATTTCAGGAGACCGTAGTTTCTTGGAAGCTTAACAACGGTTTTCATTGAAAGTGTTATTCGCCGGTCTCTGCTTAAGGCTACATCAAGAGGAAACAAACCTTAGAGATAGAACGTAGAACTACTTTATTGTGTCAAGTTTCAAGAAGCTAGCACAAACCATGTTTGATTTAGAGTTCGAACTGCATCTGTCAATATAGGAGAAAACAGAGTGAAAACTAAAAATTCAAACTGTTACTGAAAACGAATGCTTCAAGCTAGGAGAACGGAACTTGAACATCCACGTATTATTGGTGTACTGCTCATTACTTGAAATTATCATGAAGGTCGGAAAAAAAAATATGTTGAGATTTCAGGAGACTGTAGTATTTTGGCAGCCTAACAACGCCTTTCATTGAATTTGTCTTTCGTCAGTCTCTGCTTACGTCTACATCCAGAAAAAACAAAAAATAAAAATAGAATGTAGAACTACTTTACTGTTTCAAGTTTCAAGAAGTTAGCACAAACCGTGTTTGATTTAGAGTTCGAACTGCATTTGTCAATATAGGAGAAAACAGAGTGAAACCTAAAAATTCAAACTGTTACTCCAAAAGAATGCTTCAATCAAGGAGAACTAAACTTTGGCATCCAAGTGGGATTGGTGTACTGATCATTACTTGAAAGTATCATGAAGATTGGATGAAAAAATATATGTTGAGATTTCAGGAGACTCTAGTGTGTTGGAAGTTTGGCAACCCCTTTCAGTATAAGTGTTATTCGCCAGTCCCAGCTTTAGGATACAAGAGGAAACAAACCTTAGAGATAGAACGTAGAACTACTTTATTGTGTCAAGTTTCAAGAAGCTAGCACAAACCGTGTTTGAATTAGAGTTCTAACTGCATCTGTCAATATAGGAGAAAACAGAGTGAAACCTATAATTTCTAACTGTTCCTGCAAACGAATGCTACAACCTAGAAGAACAAAACTTGGGCATCCACGTTTGATTGGTGTACTGATCAATACTTGAAAGAATCATGAAGATTGGATGAAAAAATATATGTTGAGAATTCAGGAGACGGTAGTTTTTTGGAAGCTTAACAACGGCTTTCATTGAAAGTGTTATTCGCCGGTCTCTGCTTAAGGCTACATCAAGAGGAAACAAACCTTAGAGATAGAACGTAGAACTACTTTATTGTGTCAAGTTTCAAGAAGCTAGCACAAACCGTGTTTGAATTAGAGTTCTAACTGCATCTGTCAATATAGGAGAAAACAGAGTGCAACCTAAAATTTCTAACTGTTCCTGCAAACGAATGCTACAACCTAGAAGAACAAAACTTGGGCATCCACGTTTGATTGGTGTACTGATCAATACTTGAAAGAATCATGAAGATTGGATGCAAAAATATATGTTGAGATTTCAGGAGACGGTAGTTTCTTGGAAGCTTAACAACGCCTTTCATTGAAAGTGTTATTCGCCGGTCTCTGCTTAAGGCTACATCAAGAGGAAAAAAACATTAGAGATAGAAGGTAGGACTACTTTATTGTGTCAAGTTTCAAGAAGCTAGCACAAACAATGTTTGATTTAGAGTTTGAACTGCATCTGTCAATATATGAGAAAACACAGTGAAACCTATAATTTCTAACTGTTACTGCCAACGAATGCTTCAACCTAGGAGAACGGAACTTGAACATCCACGTTTTATTGGTGTACTGCTCATTACTTGAAATTATCATGAAGGTCGGAAAAAAAAATATGTTGAGATTTCAGGAGACTGTAGTATTTTGGCAGCCTAACAACGCCTTTCATTGAATGTGTCTTTCGTCAGTCTCTGCTTAGTTCTACATCCAGAGGAAACAAAAAATAAAAATAGAATGTAGAACTACTTTACTGTTTCAAGTTTCAAGAAGCTAGCACAAACCGTGTTTGATTTAGAGTTCGAACTGCATTTGTCAATATAGGAGAAAACAGAGTGAAACCTAAAAATTCAAACTGTTACTCCAAAAGAATGCTTCAATCAAGGAGAACTAAACTTTGGCATCCAAGTGGGATTGGTGTACTGATCATTACTTGAAAGTATCATGAAGATTGGATGAAAAAATATATGTTGAGATTTCAGGAGACTCTAGTGTGTTGGAAGTTTGGCAACCCCTTTCAGTATAAGTGTTATTCGCCAGTCCCAGCTTTAGGATACAAGAGGAAACAAACCTTAGAGATAGAACGTAGAACTACTTTATTGTGTCAAGTTTCAAGAAGCTAGCACAAACCGTGTTTGAATTAGAGTTCTAACTGCATCTGTCAATATAGGAGAAAACAGAGTGAAACCTATAATTTCTAACTGTTCCTGCAAACGAATGCTACAACCTAGAAGAACAAAACTTGGGCATCCACGTTTGATTGGTGTACTGATCAATACTTGAAAGAATCATGAAGATTGGATGAAAAAATATATGTTGAGAATTCAGGAGACGGTAGTTTTTTGGAAGCTTAACAACGGCTTTCATTGAAAGTGTTATTCGCCGGTCTCTGCTTAAGGCTACATCAAGAGGAAACAAACCTTAGAGATAGAACGTAGAACTACTTTATTGTGTCAAGTTTCAAGAAGCTAGCACAAACCGTGTTTGAATTAGAGTTCTAACTGCATCTGTCAATATAGGAGAAAACAGAGTGCAACCTAAAATTTCTAACTGTTCCTGCAAACGAATGCTACAACCTAGAAGAACAAAACTTGGGCATCCACGTTTGATTGGTGTACTGATCAATACTTGAAAGAATCATGAAGATTGGATGCAAAAATATATGTTGAGATTTCAGGAGACGGTAGTTTCTTGGAAGCTTAACAACGCCTTTCATTGAAAGTGTTATTCGCCGGTCTCTGCTTAAGGCTACATCAAGAGGAAAAAAACATTAGAGATAGAAGGTAGGACTACTTTATTGTGTCAAGTTTCAAGAAGCTAGCACAAACAATGTTTGATTTAGAGTTTGAACTGCATCTGTCAATATATGAGAAAACACAGTGAAACCTATAATTTCTAACTGTTACTGCCAACGAATGCTTCAACCTAGGAGAACGGAACTTGAACATCCACGTTTTATTGGTGTACTGCTCATTACTTGAAATTATCATGAAGGTCGGAAAAAAAAAATGTTGAGATTTCAGGAGCCTGTAGTATTTTGGCAGCCTAACAACGCCTTTCATTGAATGTGTCTTTCGTCAGTCTCTGCTTAGGTCTACATCCAGAGGAAACAAAAAATAAAAATAGAATGTAGAACTACTTTACTGTTTCAAGTTTCAAGAAGCTAGCACAAACCGTGTTTGATTTAGAGTTCGAACTACATTTGTCAATATAGGAGAAAACAGAGTGAAACCTAAAAATTCAAACTGTTACTCCAAAAGAATGCTTCAATCTAGGAGAACTAAACTTTGGCATCCAAGTGGGATTGGTGTACTGATCATTACTTGAAAGTATCATGAAGATCGGATGAAAAAATATATGTTGAGATTTCAGGAGACTCTAGTGTGTTGGAAGTTTGGCAACCCCTTTCAGTATAAGTGTTATTGGCCAGTCCCAGGTTTAGGATACAAGAGGAAACAAACCTTAGAGTTAGAACATAGAACTACTTTATTGTGTCAAGTTTCAAGAAGCTACCACAAACCGTGTTTGATTTAGAGTTCTAACTGCATCTGTCAATATAGGAGAAAACAGAGTGAAACCTATAATTTCTAACTGTTCCTGCAAAAGAATGGTACAAACTAGAAGAACAAAACTTGGGCATCCACGTTTGATTGGTGTACTGATCAATACTTGAAAGAATCATGAAGATTGGATGAAAAAATATATGTTGAGATTTCAGGAGACCGTAGTTTCTTGGAAGCTTAACAACGGTTTTCATTGAAAGTGTTATTCGCCGGTCTCTGCTTAAGGCTACATCAAGAGGAAACAAACCTTAGAGATAGAACGTAGAACTACTTTATTGTGTCAAGTTTCAAGAAGCTAGCACAAACCATGTTTGATTTAGAGTTCGAACTGCATCTGTCAATATAGGAGAAAACAGAGTGAAAACTAAAAATTCAAACTGTTACTGCAAACGAATGCTTCAACCTAGGAGAACGAAACTTGAACATCCACGTTTTATTGGTGTACTGCTCATTACTTGAAATTATCATGAAGGTCGGAAAAAAAAATATGTTGAGATTTCAGGAGACTGTAGTATTTTGGCAGCCTAACAACGCCTTTCATTGAATGTGTCTTTCGTCAGTCTCTGCTTAGGTCTACATCCAGAGGAAACAAAAAATAAAAATAGAATGTAGAACTACTTTACTGTTTCAAGTTTCAAGAAGCTAGCACAAACCGTGTTTGATTTAGAGTTCGAACTACATTTGTCAATATAGGAGAAAACAGAGTGAAACCTAAAAATTCAAACTGTTACTCCAAAAGAATGCTTCAATCAAGGAGAACTAAACTTTGGCATCCAAGTGGGATTGGTGTACTGATCATTACTTGAAAGTATCATGAAGATTGGATGAAAAAATATATGTTGAGATTTCAGGAGACTCTAGTGTGTTGGAAGTTTGGCAACCCCTTTCAGTATAAGTGTTATTCGCCAGTCCCAGCTTTAGGATACAAGAGGAAACAAACCTTAGAGATAGAACGTAGAACTACTTTATTGAGTCAAGTTTCAAGAAGCTAGCACAAACCGTGTTTGAATTAGAGTTCTAACTGCATCTGTCAATATAGGAGAAAACAGAGTGAAACCTATAATTTCTAACTGTTCCTGCAAACGAATGCTACAACCTAGAAGAACAAAACTTGGGCATCCACGTTTGATTGGTGTACTGATCAATACTTGAAAGAATCATGAAGATTGGATGAAAAAATATATGTTGAGATTTCAGGAGACGGTAGTTTTTTGGAAGCTTAACAACGGCTTTCATTGAAAGTGTTATTCGCCGGTCTCTGCTTAAGGCTACATCAAGAGGAAACAAACCTTAGAGATAGAACGTAGAACTACTTTATTGTGTCAAGTTTCAAGAAGCTAGCACAAACCGTGTTTGAATTAGAGTTCTAACTGCATCTGTCAATATAGGAGAAAACAGAGTGCAACCTAAAATTTCTAACTGTTCCTGCAAACGAATGCTACAACCTAGAAGAACAAAACTTGGGCATCCACGTTTGATTGGTGTACTGATCAATACTTGAAAGAATCATGAAGATTGGATGCAAAAATATATGTTGAGATTTCAGGAGACGGTAGTTTCTTGGAAGCTTAACAACGCCTTTCATTGAAAGTGTTATTCGCCGGTCTCTGCTTAAGGCTACATGAAGAGGAAAAAAACATTAGAGATAGAACGTAGGACTACTTTATTGTGTCAAGTTTCAAGAAGCTAGCACAAACAATGTTTGATTTAGAGTTTGAACTGCATCTGTCAAAATAGGAGAAAACACAGTGAAACCTATAATTTCTAACTGTTACTGCCAACGAATGCTTCAACCTAGGAGAACGGAACTTGAACATCCACGTTTTATTGGTGTACTGCTCATTACTTGAAATTATCATGAAGGTCGGAAAAAAAAAATGTTGAGATTTCAGGAGCCTGTAGTATTTTGGCAGCCTAACAACGCCTTTCATTGAATGTGTCTTTCGTCAGTCTCTGCTTAGGTCTACATCCAGAGGAAACAAAAAATAAAAATAGAATGTAGAACTACTTTACTGTTTCAAGTTTCAAGAAGCTAGCACAAACCGTGTTTGATTTAGAGTTCGAACTACATTTGTCAATATAGGAGAAAACAGAGTGAAACCTAAAAATTCAAACTGTTACTCCAAAAGAATGCTTCAATCTAGGAGAACTAAACTTTGGCATCCAAGTGGGATTGGTGTACTGATCATTACTTGAAAGTATCATGAAGATCGGATGAAAAAATATATGTTGAGATTTCAGGAGACTCTAGTGTGTTGGAAGTTTGGCAACCCCTTTCAGTATAAGTGTTAAAGGCCAGTCCCAGGTTTAGGATACAAGAGGAAACAAACCTTAGAGTTAGAACATAGAACTACTTTATTGTGTCAAGTTTCAAGAAGCTACCACAAACCGTGTTTGATTTAGAGTTCTAACTGCATCTGTCAATACAGGAGAAAACAGAGTGAAACCTATAATTTCTAACTGTTCCTGCAAACGAATGGTACAAACTAGAAGAACAAAACTTGGGCATCCACGTTTGATTGGTGTACTGATCAATACTTGAAAGAATCATGAAGATTGGATGAAAAAATATATGTTGAGATTTCAGGAGACCGTAGTTTCTTGGAAGCTTAACAACGGTTTTCATTGAAAGTGTTATTCGCCGGTCTCTGCTTAAGGCTACATCAAGAGGAAACAAACCTTAGAGATAGAACGTAGAACTAATTTATTGTGTCAAGTTTCAAGAAGCTAGCACAAACCATGTTTGATTTAGAGTTCGAACTGCATCTGTCAATATAGGAGAAAACAGAGTGAAAACTAAAAATTCAAACTGTTACTGCAAACGAATGCTTCAACCTAGGAGAACGAAACTTGAACATCCACGTTTTATTGGTGCACTGCTCATTACTTGAAATTATCATGAAGGTCGGAAAAAAAATATGTTGAGATTTTAGGAGACTGTAGTATTTTGGCAGCCTAACAACGCCTTTCATTGAATGTGTCTTTCGTCAGTCTCTGCTTAGGTCTACATCCAGAGGAAACAACAAATAAATATAGAATGTAGAACTACTTTACTGTTTCAAGTTTCAAGAAGCTAGCACAAACCGTGTTTGATTTAGAGTTCGAACTACATTTGTCAATATAGGAGAAAACAGAGTGAAACCTAAAAATTCAAACTGTTACTCCAAAAGAATGCTTCAATCTAGGAGAACTAAACTTTGGCATGCAAGTGGGATTGGTGTACTGATCATTACTTGAAAGTATCATGAAGATTGGATGAAAAAATATATGTTGAGATTTCAGGGGACTCTAGTGTGTTGGAAGTTTGGCAACCCCTTTCAGTATAAGTGTTATTCGCCAGTCCCAGCCTTAGGATACAAGAGGAAACAAACCTTAGAGATAGAACGTAGAACTACTTTATTGTGTCAAGTTTCAAGAAGCTAGCACAAACCGTGTTTGATTTAGAGTTCTAACTGCATCTGTCAATATAGGAGAAAACAGAGTGAAACCTATAATTTCTAACTGTTCCTGCAAACGAATGGTACAACCTAGAGGAACAAAACTTGGGCATCCACGTTTTATTGGTGTACTGATCAATACTTGAAAGAATCATGAAAATTGGATGAAAAAACATATGTTGAGATTTCAGGAGACGGTAGTTTTTCGGAAGCTTAACAATGCCTTTCATTGAAAGTGTTATTCTCCAGTCTCTGCTTAAGGCTACATCAAGAGGAAACAAACCTTAGAGATAGAAAGTAGAACTACTTTATTGTGTCTAGTTTCATGAAGCTAGCACAAACCATGTTTGATGTAGAGTTCGAACTGCATCTGTCAATATAGGAGAAAACAGAGTGAAAACTAAAAATTCAAACTGTTACTGCAAACGAATGCTTCAACCTAGGAGAACGAAACTTGAACATCCACGTTTTATTGGTGTACTGCTGATTACTTGAAATCATCATGAAGGTCGGAAAAAAAAAATATGTTGAGATTTCAGAAGACTGTAGTATTTTGGCAGCCTAACAACGCCTTTCATTGAATGTGTCTTTCGTGAGTCTCTGCTTAGGTCTAAATCCAGAGGAAACAAAAAAAAAAAAAAAAATAGAATGTAGAAGTACTTTACTGTTTCAAGTTTCAAGAAGCTAGCACAAACCGTGTTTGATTTAGAGTTCGAACTACATTTGTCAATATAGGAGAAAACAGAGTGAAACCTAAAAATTAAAACTGTTTCTCCAATGAATGCTTCAATCTATAAGAACTAAACTTTGGCATCCAAGTGGGATTGGTGTACTGACCATTACTTGAAAGTATCATGAAGATTGGATGAAAAAATATATGTTGAGATTTCAGGAGACTCTAGTGTGTTGGAAGTTTGGCAACCCCTTTCAGTATAAGTGTTATTCGCCAGTCCCAGCTTTAGGATACAAGAGGAAACAAACCTTAGAGATAGAACGTAGAACTACTTTATTGTGTCAAGTTTCAAGAAGCTAGCACAAACCGTGTTTGATTTAGATTTCTAACTGCATCTGTCAATATAGGAGAAAACAGAGTGAAACCTATAATTTCTAACTGTTCCTGCAAACGAATGCTACAACCTAGAAGAACAAAACTTGGGCATCCACGTTTGATTGGTGTACTGATCAATACTTGAAAGAATCATGAAGATTGGATGAAAAAATATATGTTGGGATTTCAGGAGACGGTAGTTTTTTGGAAGCTTAACAACGCCTTTCATTGAAAGTGTTATTCGCCAATCTGCTTAAGGCTACTTCAAGAGGAAACAAACCTTAGAGATAGAACGTAGAACTACTTTATTGTGTCAAGTTTCAAGAAGCTAGCACAAACCGTGTTTGATTTAGAGTTCTAACTGCATCTGTCAATATAGGAGAAAACAGAGTGAAACCTATAATTTCTAACTGTTCCTGCAAACGAATGCTACAACCTAGAAGAACAAAACTTGGGCATCCACGTTTGATTGGTGTACTGATCAATACTTGAAAGAATCATGAAGATTGGATGAAAAAATATATGTTGAGATTTCAGGAGACTGTAGTTTTTCGGAAGCTTAACAACGCCTCTCATTGAAAGTGTTATTCGCCAGTCTCTGCTTAAGGCTACATCAAGAGGAAACAAACCTTAGAGATAGAACGTAGAACTACTTTATTGTGTCAAGTTTCAAGAAGCTAGCAAAAACCATGTTTGATTTAGAGTTCAAACTGCATCTGTCAATATAGGAGAAAACAGAGTGAAAACTAAAAATTCAAACTGTTACTGCAAAGGAATGCTTCAACCTAGGAGAACGAAACTTTAACATCTTCGTTTTATTGGTGTACTGCTCATTACTTGAAATTATCATGAAGGTCGGAAAAAAAAAATATATTGAGATATCAGGAGACTGTAGTATTTTGGCAGCCTAACAACGCCTTTTATTGAATGTGTCTTTCGTCAGTCTCTGCTTAGGTCTACATCCAGAGGAAACAAAAAATAAAAATAGAATGTAGAACTACTTTACTGTTTCAAGTTTCAAGAAGCTAGCACAAACCGTGTTTGATTTAGAGTTCGAACTACATTTGTCAATATAGGAGAAAACAGAGTGAAACCTACAAATTCAAACTGTTACTCCAAAAGAATGCTTCAATCTAGGAGAACTAAACTTTGGCATCCAAGTGGGATTGGTGTACTGACCATTACTTGAAAGTATCATGAAGATTGGATGAAAAAATATATGTTGAGATTTCAGGAGACTCTAGTGTGTTGGAAGTTTGGCAACCCCTTTCAGTATAAGTTTTATTCGCCAGTCCCAGCTTTAGGATACAAGAGGAAATAAACCTTAGAGATAGAACGTAGAACTACTATATTGTGTCAAGTTTCAAGAAGCTAGCACAAACCATGTTTGATTTAGATTTCGAACAGCATCTGTCAATATAGGAGAAAACAGAGTGAATACTAAAAATTCAAACTGTTACTGCAAACGAATGCTTCAACCTAGGAGAACGAAACTTGAACATCCACGTTTTATTGGTGTACTGCTCATTACTTGAAATTATCATGAAGGTCGGAAAAAAAAATATGTTGAGATTTCAGGAGACTGTAGTATTTTCGCAGCCTAACAACGCCTTTCATTGAATGTGTCTTTCGTCAGTCTCTGCATAGGTCTACATCCAGAGGAAACAAAAAATAAAAGTAGAATGTAGAACTACTTTACTGTTTCAAGTTTCAAGAAGCTAGCACAAACCGTGTTTGATTTAGAGTTCGAACTACATTTGTCAATATAGGAGAAAACAGAGAGAAACCTAAAAATTCAAACTGTTACTCCAAAAGAATGCTTCAATCTAGGAGAACTAAACTTTGGCATCCAAGTGGGATTGGTGTACTGATCATTACTTGAAAGTATCATGAAGATTGGATGAAAAAATATATGTTGAGATTTCAGGAGACTCTAGTGTGTTGGAAGTTTGGCAACCCCTTTCAGTATAAGAGTTATTCGCCAGTCCCAGATTTAGGATACAAGAGGAAACAAACCTTAGAGATAGAACGTAGAATTACTTTATTGTGTCAAGTTTCAAGAAGCTAGCACAAACCGTGTTTGATTTAGAGTTCTAACTGCATCTGTCAATATAGGAGAAAACAGAGTGAAACCTATAATTTCTAACTGTTCCTGCAAACGAATGCTACAACCTAGAAGAACAAAACTTGGGCATCCACGTTTGATTGGTGTACTGATCAATACTTGAAAGAATCATGAAGATTGGATGAAAAAATATATGTTGGGATTTCAGGAGACGGTAGTTTTTTGGAAGCTTAACAACGCCTTTCATTGAAAGTGTTATTCGCCAGTCTCTGCTTAAGGCTACATCAAGAGGAAACAAACCTTAGAGATAGAACGTAGAACTACTTTATTGTGTCAAGTTTCAAGAAGCTAGCACAAACCATGTTTGATTTAGAGTTCGAACTGCATCTGTCTATATAGGAGAAAACAGAGTGAAAACTAAAAATTCAAACTGTTACTGCAAACGAATGCTTCAACCTAGGAGAACGAAACTTGAACATCCACGTTTTATTGGTGTACTGCTCATTACTTGAAATTATCATGAAGGTCGGAAAAAAAAATATGTTGAGATTTCAGGAGACTGTAATATTTTGGCAGCCAAACAACGCCTTTCATTGAATGTGTCTTTCGTCAGTCTCTGCTTAGGTCTACATCCAGAGGAAACAAAAAATAAAAATAGAATGTAGAACTACTTCACTGTTTCAAGTTTCAAGAAGCTAGCACAAACCGTGTTTGATTTAGAGTTCGAACTACATTTGTCAATATAGGAGGAAACAGAGTGAAACCAAAAAATTCAAACTGTTACTCCAATGAATGCTTCAATCTAGGAGAACTAAACTTTGGCATCCAAGTGGGATTGGTGTACTGATCATTACTTGAAAGTATCATGAAGATTGGATGAAAAAATATATGTTGAGATTTCAGGAGACTCTAGTGTGTTGGAAGTTTGGCAACCCCTTTCAGTATAAGTGTTATTCGCCAGTCCCAGCTTTAGGATACAAGAGGAAACAAACCTTAGAGATAGAACGTAGAACTACTTTATTGTGTCAAGTTTCAAGAAGCTAGCACAAACCGTGTTTGATTTAGAGTTCTAACTGCATCTGTCAATATAGGAGAAAACAGAGTGAAACCTATAATTTCTAACTGTTCCTGCAAACGAATGCTACAACCTAGAAGAACAAAACTTGGGCATCCACGTTTGATTGGTGTACTGATCAATACTTGAAAGAATCATGAAGATTGGATGAAAAAATATATGTTGGGATTTCAGGAGACAGTAGTTTTTTTGGAAGCTTAACAACGCCTTCCATTGAAAGTGTTATTCGCCAGTCTCTGCTTAAGGCTACATCAAGAGGAAACAAACCTTAGAGATAGAACGTAGAACTACTTTATTGTGTCAAGTTTCAAGAAGCTAGCACAAACCATGTTTGATTTAGAGTTCGAACTGCATCTGTCAATATAGGAGAAAACAGAGTGAAAACTAAAAATTCAAACTGTTACTGCAAACGAATGCTTCAACCTAGGAGAACGAAACTTGAACATCCTCGTTTTATTGGTGTACTGCTCATTACTTGAAATTATCGTGAAGTTCGGAAAAAAAAATATGTTGAGATTTCAGGAGACTGTAGTATTTTGGCAGCCTAACAACGCCTTTCATTGAAAGTGTCTTTCGTCAGTCTCTGCTTAGGTCTACATCCAGAGGAAACAAAAAATAAAAATAGAATGTAGAACTACTTTACTGTTTCAAGTTTCAAGAAGCTAGCACAAACCGTGTTTGATTTAGAGTTCGAACTACATTTGTCAATATAGGAGGAAACAGAGTGATACCTAAAAATTCAACCTGTTACTCCAAAAGAATGCTTCAATCTAGCAGAACTAAACTTTGGCATCCAAGTGGGATTGGTGTACTGATCATTACTTGAAAGTATCATGAAGATTGGATGAAAATATATATGTTGAGATTTCAGGAGACTCTAGTGTGTTGGAAGATTGGCAACCCCTTTCAGTATTAGTGTTATTCGCCAGTCCCAGCTTTAGGATACAAGAGGAAACAAACCTTAGAGATAGAACGTAGAACTACTTTACTGTGTCAAGTTTCAAGAAGCTAGCACAAACCGTGTTTGATTTAGAGTTCTAACTGCATCTGTCAATATAGGAGAAAACAGAGTGAAACCTATAATTTCTAACTGTTCCTGCAAACGAATGCTACAACCTAGAAGAACAAAACTTGGGTATCCACGTTTGATTTGTGTACTGATCAATACTTGAAAGAATCATGAAGATTGGATGAAAAAATATATGTTGAGATTTCAGGAGACGGTAGTTTTTTGGAAGCTTAACAACGCCTTTCATTGAAAGAGTTATTCGCCAGTCTCTGCTTAAGGCTACATCAAGAGGAAACAAACCTTAGAGATAGAACGTAGAACTACTTTATTGTGTCAAGTTTCAAGAAGCTAGCACAAACCATGTTTGATTTAGAGTTTGAACTGCATCTGTCAATATAGGAGAAAACAGAGTGAAAACTAAAAATTCAAACTGTTACTGCAAACGAATGCTTCAACCTAGGAGAACGAAACTTGAACATCCACGTTTTATTGGTGTACTGCTCATTACTTGAAATTATCATGAAGGTCAGAAAAAAAATATGTTGAGATTTCAGGAGACTGTAGTATTTTGGCAGCCTAACAACGCCTTTCATGGAATGTGTCTTTCGTCAGTCTCTGCTTAGGTCTACATGCAGAGGAAACAAAAAATAAAAATAGAATGCAGAACTACTTTACTGTTTCAAGTTTCAAGAAGCTAGCACAAACCGTGTTTGATTTAGAGTTCGAACTACATTTGTCAATATAGGAGAAAACAGAGTGAAACCTAAAAATTCAAACTGTTACTCCAAAAGAATGCTTCAATCTAGGAGAACTAAACTTTGGCATCCAAGTGGTATTGGTGTACTGATCATTACTTGAAAGTATCATGAAGATTGGATGAAAAAATATATGTTGAGATTTCAGGAGAATCTAGTGTGTTGGAAGTTTGGCAACCCCTTTCAGTATAAGTGTTATTCGCCAGTCCCAGCTTTAGGATACAAGAGGAAACAAACCTTAGAGATAGAACGTAGAACTACTTTATTGTGTCAAGTTTCAAGAAGCTAGCACAAACCGTGTTTGATTTAGAGTTCTAACTGCATCTGTCAATATAGGAGAAAACAGAGTGAAACCTATAATTTCTAACTGTTCCTGCAAACGAATGCTACAACCTAGAAGAACAAAACTTGGGCATCCACGTTTGATTGGTGTACTGATCAATACTTGAAAGAATCATGAAGATTGGATGAAAATATGTATGTTGAGATTTCAGGAGAAGGTAGTTTTTTGGAAGCTTAACAAAGCCTTTCATTGAAAGTGTTATTCGCCAGTCTCTGCTTAAGGCTACATCAAGAGGAAACAAACCTTAGAATTAGAACGTAGATCTACTTTATTGTGTCAAGTTTCAAGAAGCTAGCACAAACCATGTTTGATTTAGAGTTCGAACTGCATCTGTCAATATAGGAGAAAACAGAGTGAAAACTAAAAATTCAAACTGTTACTGCAAACGAATGCTTCAACCTAGGAGAACGAAACTTGAACATCCACGTTTTATTGGTGTACTGCTCATTACTTGAAATTATCATTAAGGTCGGAAAAAAAATATGTTGATATTTCAGGAGACTGTAGTATTTTGGCAGCCTAACAACGCCTTTTATTGAATGTGTCTTTCGTCAGTCTCTGCTTAGGTCTACATCAAGAGGAAACAAAAAATAAAAATAGAATGTAGAACTACTTTACTGTTTCAAGTTTCAAGAAGCTAGCACAAACCGTGTTTGATTTAGAGTTCGAACTACATTTGTCAATATAGGAGAAAACAGAGTGAAACCTAAAAATTCAAACTGTTACTCCAAAAGAATGCTTCAATCTAGGAGAACTAAACATTGGCATCCAAGTGGGATTGGTGTACTGACCATTACTTGAAAGTATCATGAAGATTGAATGAAAAAATATATGTTGAGATTTCAGGAGACTCTAGTGTGTTGGAAGTTTGGCAACCCCTTTCAGTATAAGTGTTATTCGCCAGTCCCAGCTTTAGGATACAAGAGGAAACAAACCTTAGAGATAGAACGTAGAACTACTTTATTGTGTCAAGTTTCAAGAAGCTAGCACAAACCATGTTTGATTTAGATTTCGAACAGCATCTGTCAATATAGGAGAAAACAGAGTGAATACTAAAAATTCAAACTGTTACTGCAAACGAATGCTTCAACCTAGGAGAACGAAACTTGAACATCCACGTTTTATTGGTGTACTGCTCATTACTTGAAATTATCATGAAGGTCAGAAAAAAAAATATGTTGAGATTTCAGGAGACTGTAGTATTTTCGCAGCCTAACAACGCCTTTCATTGAATGTGTCTTTCGTCTGTCTCTGCATAGGTCTACATCCAGAGGAAACAAAAAATAAAAGTAGAATGTAGAACTACTTTACTGTTTCAAGTTTCAAGAAGCTAGCACAAACCGTGTTTGATTTAGAGTTCGAACTACATTTGTCAATATAGGAGAAAACAGAGTGAAACCTAAAAATTCAAACTGTTACTCCAAAAGAATGCTTCAATCTAGGAGAACTAAACTTTGGCATCCAAGTGGGATTGGTGTACTGATCATTACTTGAAAGTATCATGAAGATTGGATAAAAAAATATATGTTGAGATTTCAGGAGACTCTAGTGTTTTGGAAGTTTGGCAACCCCTTTCAGTATAAGTGTTATTCGCCATTCCCAGCTTTAGGATACAAGAGGAAACAAACCTTAGAGATAGAACGTAGAACTACTTTATTGTGTCAAGTTTCAAGAAGCTAGCACAAACCGTGTTTGATTTAGAGTTCGAACTGCATCTGTCAATATTGGAGAAAACAGAGTGAAACCTATAATTTCTAACTGTTCCTGCAAACGAATGCTACAACCTAGAAGAACAAAACTTGGGCATCCACGTTTGATTGGTGTACTGATCAATACTTGAAAGAATCATGAAGATTGGATGAAAAAATATATGTTGGGATTTCAGGAGACGGTAGTTTTTTGGAAGCTTAACAACGCCTTCCATTGAAAGTGTTATTCGCCAGTCTCTGCTTAAGGCTACATCAAGAGGAAACAAACCTTAGAGACAGAACGTAGAACTACTTTATTGTGTCAAGTTTCAAGAAGCTAGCACAAACCATGTTTGATTTAGAGTTCGAACTCCATCTGTCAATATAGGAGAAAACAGAGTGAAAACTAAAAATTCAAACTGTTACTGCAAAGGAATGCTTCAACCTAGGAGAACGAAACTTGAACATCCTCGTTTTATTGGTGTACTGCTGATTACTTGAAATTATCATGAAGTTCGGAAAAAAAAATATGTTGAGATTTCAGGAGACTGTAGTATTTTGGCAGCCTAACAACGCCTTTCATTGAATGTGTCTTTCGTCAGTCTCTGCTTAGGTCTACATCCAGAGGAAACAAAAAATAAAAATAGAATGTAGAACTACTTTACTGTTTCAAGTTTCAAGAAGCTAGCACAAACCGTGTTTGATTTAGAGTTCGAACTACATTTGTCAATATAGGAGGAAACAGAGTGAAACCTAAAAATTCAACCTGTTACTCCAAAAGAATGTTTCAATCTAGCAGAACTAAACTTTGGCATCCAAGTGGGATTGGTGTACTGATCATTACTTGAAAGTATCATGAAGATTGGATGAAAATATATATGTTGAGATTTCAGGAGACTCTAGTGTGTTGGAAGATTGGCAACCCCTTTCAGTATAAGTGTTATTCGCCAGTCCCAGCTTTAGGATACAAGAGGAAACAAACCTTAGAGATAGAACGTAGAACTACTTTACTGTGTCAAGTTTCAAGAAGCTAGCACAAACCGTGTTTGATTTAGAGTTCTAACTGCATCTGTCAATATAGGAGAAAACAGAGTGAAACCTATAATTTCTAACTGTTCCTGCAAACGAATGCTACAACCTAGAAGAACAAAACTTGGGTATCCACGTTTGATTGGTGTACTGATCAATACTTGAAAGAATCATGAAGATTGGATGAAAAAATATATGTTGAGATTTCAGGAGACGGTAGTTTTTTGGAAGCTTAACAGCGCCTTTCATTGAAAGAGTTATTCGCCAGTCTCTGCTTAAGGCTACATCAAGAGGAAACAAACCTTAGAGATAGAACGTAGAACTACTTTATTGTGTCAAGTTTCAAGAAGCTAGCACAAACCATGTTTGATTTAGAGTTTGAACTGCATCTGTCAATATAGGAGAAAACAGAGTGAAAACTCAAAATTCAAACTGTTACTGCAAACGAATGCTTCAACCTAGGAGAACGAAACTTGAACATCCACGTTTTATTGGTGTACTGCTCATTACTTGAAATTATCATGAATGTCAGAAAAAAAATATGTTGAGATTTCAGGAGACTGTAGTATTTTGGCAGCCTAACAACGCCTTTCATGGAATGTGTCTTTCGTCAGTCTCTGCTTAGGTCTACATGCAGAGGAAACAAAAAATAAAAAGAGAATGCAGAACTACTTTACTGTTTCAAGTTTCAAGAAGCTAGCACAAACCGTGTTTGATTTAGAGTTCGAACTACATTTGTCAATATAGGAGAAAACAGAGTGAAACCTAAAAATTCAAACTGTTACTCCAAAAGATTGCTTCAATCTAGGAGAACTAAACTTTGGCATCCAAGTGGGATTGGTGTACTGATCATTACTTGAAAGTATCATGAAGATTGGATGAAAAAATATATGTTGAGATTTCAGGAGACTCTAGTGTGTTGGAAGTTTGGCAACCCCTTTCAGTATAAGTGTTATTCGCCAGTCCCAGCTTTAGGATACTAGAGTAAACAAACCTTAGAGATAGAACGTAGAACTACTTTATTGTGTCAAGTTTCAAGAAGCTAGCACAAACCGTGTTTGATTTAGAGTTCTAACTGCATCTGTCAATATAGGAGAAAACAGAGTGAAACCTATAATTTCTAACTGTTCCTGCAAACGAATGCTACAACCTAGAAGAACAAAACTTGGGCATCCACGTTTGATTGGTGTACTGATCAATACTTGAAAGAATCATGAAGATTGGATGAAAATATGTATGTTGAGATTTCAGGAGAAGGTAGTTTTTTGGAAGCTTAACAAAGCCTTTCATTGAAAGTGTTATTCGCCAGTCTCTGCTTAAGGCTACATCAAGAGGAAACAAACCTTAGAGTTAGAACGTAGAACTACTTTATTGTGTCAAGTTTCAAGAAGCTAGCACAAACCATGTTTGATTTAGAGTTCGAACTGCATCTGTCAATATAGGAGAAAACAGAGTGAAAACTAAAAATTCAAACTGTTACTGCAAACGAATGCTTCAACCTAGGAGAACGAAACTTGAACATCCACGTTTTATTGGTGTACTGCTCATTACTTGAAATTATCATGAAGGTCGGAAAAAAAATATGTTGATATTTCAGGAGACTGTAGTATTGGCAGCCTAACTACGCCTTTCATTGAATGTGTCTTTCGTCAGTCTCTGCTTAGGTCTACATCCAGAGGAAACAAAAAATAAAAATAGAATGTAGAACTACTTTACTGTTTCAAGTTTCAAGAAGCTAGCACAAACCGTGTTTGATTTAGAGTTCGAACTACATTTGTCAATATAGGAGAAAACAGAGTGAAACCTAAAAATTCAAACTGTTACTCCAAAAGAATGCTTCAATCTAGGAGAACTAAACTTTGGCATCCAAGTGGGATTGGTGTACTGATCATTACTTGAAAGTATCATGAAGATTGGATGAAAAAATATATGTTGAGATTTCAGGGGACTCTAGTGTGTTGGAAGTTTGGCAACCCCTTTCAGTATAAGTGTTATTCGCCAGTCCCAGCTTTAGGATACAAGAGGAAACAAACCTTAGAGATAGAAAGTAGAACTACTTTATTGTGTCAAGTTTCAAGAAGCTAGCACAAACCGTGTTTGATTTAGAGTTCGAACTGCATCTGTCAATATTGGAGAAAACAGAGTGAAACCTATAATTTCTAACTGTTCCTGCAAACGAATGCTACAACCTAGAAGAACAAAACTTGGGCATCCACGTTTGATTGGTGTACTGATCAATACTTGAAAGAATCATGAAGATTGGATGAAAAAATATATGTTTGGATTTCAGGAGACGGTAGTTTTTTGGAAGCTTAACAACGCCTTCCATTGAAAGTGTTATTCGCCAGTCTCTGCTTAAGGCTACATCAAGAGTAAACAAACCTTAGAGATAGAACGTAGAACTACTTTATTGTGTCAAGTTTCAAGAAGCTAGCACAAACCATGTTTGATTTAGAGTTCGAACTGCATCTGTCAATATAGGAGAAAACAGAGTGAAAACTAAAAATTCAAACTGTTACTGCAAACGAATGCTTCAACCTAGGAGAACGAAACTTAAACATCCTCGTTTTATTGGTGTACTGCTCATTACTTGAAATTATCATGAAGTTCGGAAAAAAAATATGTTGAGATTTCAGGAGACTGTAGTATTCTGGCAGCCTAACAACGCCTTTCATTGAATGTGTCTTTCATCAGTCTCTGCTTAGGTCTACATCCAGAGGAAACAAAAAATAAAAATAGAATGTAGAACTACTTTACTGTTTCAAGTTTCAAGAAGCTAGCACAAACCGTGTTTGATTTAGAGTTCGAACTACATTTGTCAATATAGGAGGAAACAGAGTGAAACCTAAAAATTCAACCTGTTACTCCAAAAGAATGCTTCAATCTAGCAGAACTAAACTTTGGCATCCAAGTGGGATTGGTGTACTGATCATTACTTGAAAGTATCATGAAGATTGGATGAAAATATATATGTTGAGATTTCAGGAGACTCTAGTGTGTTGGAAGTTTGGCAACCCCTTTCAGTATAAGTGTTATTCGCCAGTCCCAGCTTTAGGATACAAGAGGAAACAAACCTTAGAGATAGAACGTAGAACTACTTTACTGTGTCAAGTTTCAAGAAGCTAGCACAAACCGTGTTTGATTTAGAGTTCTAACTGCATCTGTCAATATAGGAGAAAACAGAGTGAAACCTATAATTTCTAACTGTTCCTGCAAACGAATGCTACAACCTAGAAGAACAAAACTTGGGTATCCACGTTTGATTGGTGTACTGATCAATACTTGAAAGAATCATGAAGATTGGATGAAAAAATATATGTTGAGATTTCAGGAGACGGTAGTTTTTTGGAAGCTTAACAACGCCTTTCATTGAAAGTGTTATTCGCCAGTCTCTGCTTAAGGCTACATCAAGAGGAAACAAACCTTAGAGATAGAACGTAGAACTACTTTATTGTGTCAAGTTTCAGGAAGCTAGCAAAAACCATGTTTGATTTAGAGTTCGAACTGCATCTGTCAATATAGGAGAAAACAGAGTGAAAACTAAAAATTCAAACTGTTACTGCAAACGAATGCTTCAACCTAGGAGAACGGAACTTGAACATCCACGTTTTATTGGTGTACTGCTCGTTACTTGAAATTATCATGAAGGTCGGAAAAAAAATATGTTGAGATTTCAGGAGCCTGTAATATTTTGGCAGCCTAACAACGCCTTTCATTGAATGTGTCTTTCGTCACTCTCTGCTTAGGTCTACATCCAGAGGAAACAAAAAATAAAAATAGAATGTAGAACTACTTTACTGTTTCAAGTTTCATTAAGCTAGCACAAACCGTGTTTGATTTAGAGTTCGAACTACATTTGTCAATATAGGAGAAAACAGAGTGAAACCTAAAATTCAAACTGTTACTCCAAAAGAATGCTTCAATCTAGGAGAACTAAACTTTGGCATCCAAGTGGGATTGGTGTACTGATCATTACTTGAATGTATCATGAAGATTGGATGAAAAAATATATGTTGAGATTTCACGAGACTCTAGTGTGTTGGAAGTTTGGCAACCCCTTTCAGTATAAGTGTTATTCGCCAGTTCCAGCTTTAGGATACAAGAGGAAACAAACCTTAGAGATAGAACGTAGAACTACTTTATTGTGTCAAGTTTCAAGAAGTTAGCACAAACCGTGTTTGATTTAGAGTTCTAAATGCATCTGTCAATATAGGAGAAAACAGAGTGAAACCTATAATTTCTAACTGTTCCTGCAAACGAATGCTACACCTAGAAGAACAAAACTTGGGCATCCACGTTTGATTGGTGTACTGATCAATACTTCAAAGAATCATGAAGATTGGATGAAAAATTATATGTTGAGATTTCAGGAGACGGTAGTTTTCTGGAAGCTTAACAACGCCTTTCATTGAAAGTGTGATTCGCCAGTCTCTCCTTAAGGCTACATCAAGAAAAAACAAACCCTAGAGATAGAACGTAGAACTACTTTATTGTGTCAAGTTTCAAGAAGCTAGCACAAACCATGTTTGATTTAGAGTTCAAACTGCATCTGTCAATATAGGAGAAAACAGAGTGAAAACTAAGAATTCAAACTGTTACTGCAAACGAATGCTTCAACCTAGGAGAACGGAACTTGAACATCCACGTTTTATTGGTGTACTGCTCACTACTTGAAATTATCATGAAGATCGGAAAAAAAAAATATGTTGAGATTTCAGGAGCCTGTAGTATTTTGGCAGCCTAACAACGCGTTTCATTGAATGTGTCTTTCGTCAGTCTCTGCTTATGTCTACATCCAGAGTAAACAAAAAATAAAAATAGAATGCAGAACTACTTTACTGTTTCAAGTTTCAAGAAGCTAGCACAAACCGTGTTTGATTTAGAATTCGAACTACATTTGTCAATATAGGAGAAAACAGAGTGAAAACTAAAAATTCAAACTGTTACTCCAAAAGAATGCTTCAATCTTGGAGAACCAAACCTTGGAATCCAAGTGGGATTGGTGTACTGATCATTACTTGAAAGTATCATGAAGATTGGATGAAAAAATATATGTTGAGATTTCAGGAGACTCTAGTGTGTTGGAAGTTTGGCAACCCCTTTCTGTATAAGTGTTATTCGCCAGTCCCAGCTTTAGGATACAAGAGGAAACAAACCTTAGAGATAGAACGTAGAACTACTTTATTGTATCAAGTTTCAAGAAGCTAGCACAAACCGTGTTTGATTTAGAGTTCTAACTGCATCTGTCAATATAGGAGAAAACAGAGTGAAACCTATAATTTCTAACTGTTCCTGCAAACGAATGCTACAACCTAGAAGAACAAAACTTGGGCATCCACGTTTGATTGGTGTACTGATCAATACTTGAAAGAATCATGAAGATTGGATGAAAAAATATATGTTGAGATTTCAGGAGACGGTAGTTTTTTGGAAGCTTAACAACGCCTTTCATTGAAAGTGTTATTCGCCAGTCTCTGCTTAAGGCTACATCAAGAGGAAACAAACCTTAGAGATAGAACGTAGAACTACTTTATTGTGTCAAGTTTCAAGAAGCTCGCACAAACCATGTTTGATTTAGAGTTCGAACTGCATCTGTCAATATAGGAGAAAACAGAGTGAAAACTAAAAATTCAAACTGTTACTGCAAACGAATGCTTCAAGCTAGGAGAATGAAACTTGAACATCCACGTTTTATTGGTGTACTGCTCATTACTTGAAATTATCATGAAGGTCGGAAAAAAAATATGTTGAGATTTCAGGAGCCTGTAGTATTTTGGCAGCCTAACAACGCCTTTCATTGAATGTGTCTTTCGTCAGTCTCTGCTTAGGTCTACATCCAGAGGAAACAAAAAATAAAAATAGAATGTAGAACTACTTTACTGTTTCAAGTTTCAAGAAGCTAGCACAAACCGTGTTTGATTTAGAGTTCGAACTACATTTGTCAATATACTAGAAAACAGAGTGAAACCTAAAAATTCAAACTGTTACTCCAAAAGAATGCTTCAATCTAGGAGAACTAAACTTTGGCATCCAAGTGGGATTGGTGTACTGATCATTACTTGAAAGTATCATGAAGATTGGATGAAAAAATATATATTGAGATTTCAGGAGACCGTAGTTTTCTGGAAGCTTAACAACGTCTTTCATTGAAAGTGTTATTCGTCAGTCTCTGCTTAAGGCTACATCAAGAGGAAACAAACCTTAGAGATAGAACGTAGAACTACTTTATTGTGTCAAGTTTGAAGAAGCTAGCACAAACCATGTTTGATTTAGAGTTCGAACTCCATCTCTCAATATAGGAGAAAACAGAGTGAAAACTAAAAATTCAAATTGTTACTGCAAACGAATGCTTCAACCTAGGAGAACGAAACTTGAACATCCACGTTTTATTGGTGTACAGCTCATTACTTGAAATTATAATGAAGGTTGGAAAAAAATATGTTGAGATTTCAGGAGACTGTAGTATTTTGGCAGCCTAACAACGCCTTTCATTGAATGTGTCTTTTGTCAGTCTCTGCTTAGGTCTACATCCACAGGAAACAAAAAATAAAAATAGAATGTAGAACGACTTTACTGTTTCAAGTTTCAAGAAGCTAGCACAAACCGTGTTTGATTTAGAGTTCGAACTACATTTGTCAATATAGGAGAAAACAGAGTGAAACCTAAAAATTCAAACTGTTACTCCAAAAGAATGCATCAATCTAGGAGAACTAAAATTTGGAATCCAAGTGGGATTGGTGTTCTGATCATTACTTGAAAGTATCATGAAGATTGGATGAAAAAATATATGTTGAGATTTCAGGAGACTCTAGTGTGTTGGAAGTTTGGCAACCCCTTTCAGTATAAGTGTTATTCGCCAGTCCCAGCTTTAGGATACAAGAGGAAAAAACCTTAGCGATAGAAGGTAGAACTACTTTATTGTGTCAAGTTTCAAGAAGCTAGCACAAACCGTGTTTGATTTAGAGTTCTAACTGCATCTGTCAATTAGGAGAAAACAGAGTGAAACCTATAATTTCTAACTGTTCCTGCAAACGAATGCTACAACCTAGAAGAACAAAACTTGGGCATCCACGTTTGACTGGTGTACTGATCAATACTTGAAAGAATCATGAAGATTGGATGAAGAAATATATGTTGAGATTACAGGAGACGGTAGTTACTTGGAGGCTTAACAACGCCTTTCATTGAAAGTGTTATTCGCCAGTCTCTGCTTAAGGCTACATCAAGAGGAAACAAACCTTAGAGATAGAACGTAGAACTACTTTATTGTGTCAAGTTTCAAGAAGCTAGCACAAACCATGTTTGATTTAGAGTTCGAACTGCATCTGTCAATATAGGAGAAAACAGAGTGAAAACTAAAAATTCAAACTGTTACTGCAAACGAATGCTTCAACCTAGGAGAACGGAACTTGAACATTCACGTTTTATTGGTGTACTGCTCATTACTTGAAATTATCATGAATGTCGGAAAAAAAATATGTTGAGATTTCAGGAGACTGTATTATTTTGGCAGCCTAACAACGCATTTTATTGAATGTGTCTTTCGTCAGTCTCTGCTTAGGTCTACATCCAGAGGAAAGAAAAAATAAAAATAGAATGTAGAACTACTTTACTGTTTCAAGTTTCAAGAAGCTAGCACAAACCGTGTTTGATTTAGAGTTCGAACTACATTTGTCAATATAGGAGAAAACAGAGTGAAACCTAAAAATTCAAACTGTTACTCCAAAAGAATGCTTCAATCTAGGAGAACTAAACTTGGGCATCCAAGTGGGATTGGTGTCCTGATCATTACTTGAAAGTATCATGAAGATTGGATGAAAAAATATATGTTGAGATTTCAGGAGACTCTAGTGTGTTGGAAGTTTGGCAACCAGTTCAGTATAAGTGTTATTCGCCAGTCCCACCTTTAGGATACAAGAGGAAACCAAACTTAGAGATAGAACGTAGAACTACTTTATTGTGTCAAGTTTCAAGAAGATAGCACAAACCGTGTTTGATTTAGTGTTCTAACTGTATCTGTCAATATAGGAGAAAACAGAGTGAAACCTATAATTTCTAACTGTTCCTGCAAACGAATGCTACAACCTAGAAGAACAAAACTTGGGCATCCACGTTTTATTGGTGTACTGATCAATACTTGAAAGAATCATGAAAATTGGATGAAAAAATATATGTTGAGATTTCAGGAGACGGTAGTCTTTTGGAAGCTTAACAACGCCTTTCATTGAAAGTGTTATTCGCCAGTCTCTGCTTAAGGCTACATCAAGAGGAAACAAACCTTAGAGATCGAACGTAGAACTACTTTACTGTGTCAAGTTTCAAGAAGCTGGCACAAACCATGTTTGATTTAGAGTTCGAACTGCATCTGTCAAGATAGGAGAAAACAGAGTGAAAACTAAAAATTCAAACTGTTACTGCAAACGAATGCTTCAAGCTAGGAGAACGAAACTTGAACATCCACGTTATATTGGTGTACTGCTGATTACATGAAATTATCATGAAGTTCGGAAAAAATAATATGTTGAGATTTCAGGAGACTGTAGTATTTTGGCAGCCTAACAATGCTTTTCATTGAATGTGTCTTTCGTCAGTCTATGCTTAGGTCTACATCCAGAGGAAACAAAAAATAAAAATAGAATGTAGAACTACGTTACTGTTTCACGTTTCAAGAAGCTAGCACAAACCGTGTTTTATTTAGAGTTCAAACTACATTTGTCAATATAGGAGAAAACAGAGTGAAACCTAAAAATTCAAACTGTTACTCCAAAAGAATGCTTCAATCTAGGAGAACTAAACTTTGGCATCCAAGTGGGATTGGTGTACTGATCATTACTTGAAAGTATCATGAAGACTGGATGAAAAAATATATGTTGAGATTTCAGGAGACTCTAGTTTGTTGGAATTTGGCAACCCCTTTCAGTATAAGTGTTATTCGCCAGTCCCAGCTTTGGGATACAAGAGCAAACAAACCTTAGAGATAGAACGTAGAACTACTTTATTGTGTCAAGTTTCAAGAAGCTAGCACAAATCGTGTTTGATTTAGAGTTCTAACTGCATCTGTCAATATAGGAGAAAACAGAGTGAAACCTATAATTTCTAACTGTTCCTGCAAACGAATGCTACAACCTAGAAGAACAAAACTTGGGCATCCACGTTTTATTGGTGTACTGATCAATACTTGAAAGAATCATGAAGATTGGATGAAAAAATATATGTTGAGATTTCAGGAGACGGTAGTTTTTTGGAAGGTTAACAACACCTTTCATTTAAAGGGTTATTCGCCAGTCTCTGCTTAAGGCTACATCAAGAGGAAACAAACCTTAGAGATAGAACTTAGAACTACTTTATTGTGTCAAGTTTCAAGAAGCTAGCACAAACCATGTTTGATTTAGAGTTCGAACTGCATCTGTCAAGATAGGAGAAAACAGAGTGAAAACTAAAAATTCAAACTGTTACTCCAAAAGAATGCTTCAATCTAGGAGAACTAAATTTGGGCATCCAAGTGGGATTCGTGTACTGATCATTACTTGAAATTATCATGAAGATTGGATGAAAAAATATATGTTGAGATTTCAGGAGACTCTAGTGTGTTGGAAGTTTGGCAACCCCTTTCAGGATAAGTGTTATTCGCCAGTCCCAGCTTTAGGATACAAGAGGAAACAAACCTTAGAGATAGAACGTAGAACTACTTTATTGTGTCAAGTTTCAAGAAGCTAGCACAAACCGTGTTTGATTTAGAGTTCTAACTGCATCTGTCAATATAGGAGAAAACAGAGTGAAACCTATAATTTCTAACTGTTCCTGCAAACGAATGCTACAACCTAGAAGAACAAAACTTGGGCATCCACGTTTGATTGGTGTACTGATCAATACTTGAAAGAATCATGAAGATTGGATGAAAAGATATATGTTGAGATTTCAGGAGACAGTAGTTTTTTGGAAGCTTAACAACGCCTTTCATTGAAAGTGTTTTTCGCCAGTCTCTGCTTAAGGCTACATCAAGAGGAAACAAACCTTAGAGATAGAATGTAGAACTACTTTATTGTGTCAAGTTTCAAGAAGCTAGCACAAACCGTGTTTCATTTAGAGTTCTAACTGCATCTGTCAATATAGGAGAAAACAGAGTGAACCCTATAATTTCTAACTGTTCCTGCAAACGAATGCTACAACCTAGAAGAACAAAACTTGGGCATCCACGTTTGATTGGTGTACTGATCAATACTTGAAAGAATCATGAAGATTGGATGAAAAGATATATGTTTAGATTTCAGGAGACGGTAGTTTTTTGGAAGCTTAACAACGCCTTTCATTGAAAGTGTTATTCGCCAGTCTCTGCTTAAGGCTACATCAAGAGGAAACAAACCTTAGAGATAGAACGTAGAACTACTTTATTGTGTCAAGTTTCAAGAAGCTAGCACAAACCATGTTTGATTTAGAGTTAGAACTGCATCTTTCAATATAGGAGAAAACAGAGTGAAAACTAAAAATTCAAACTGTTACTGCAAACGAATGCTTCAAGCTAGGAGAACGAAACTTGAACATCCACTTTTTATTGGTGTACTGGTGATTACTTGAAATGATCATGAAGGTCGGAAAAAAAAATATGTTGAGATTTCAGGAGACTGTAGTATTTTGGCAGCCTAACAACGCCTTTCATTGAATGTGTCTTTCGTCAGTCTCTGCTTAGGTCTACATCCAGAGGAAACAAAAAATAAAAATAGAATGTAGAACTACTTTACTGTTTCAAGTTTCAAGAAGCTAGCACAAAACGTGTTTGATTTAGAGTTCAAACTACATTTGTCAATATAGGAGAAAACAGAGTGAAACCTAAAAATTCAAACTGTTACTCCAAAAGAATGCTTCAATCTAGGAGAACTAAACTTTGGCATCCAAGTGGGATTGGTATACTGCTCATTACTTGAAAGTATCATGAAGATTGGATGAAAAAATATATGTTGAGATTTCAGGAGACTCTAGTGTGTTGGAAGTTTGGCAACCCCTTTCAGTATAAGTGTTATTCCCCAGTCCCAGCTTTAGGATACAAGAGGAAACAAACCTTAGAGATAGAACGTAGAACTACTTTATTGTGTCAAGTTTCAAGAAGCTAGCACAAACCGTGTTTGATTTAGAGTTCTCACTGCATCTGTCAATATAGGAGAAAACAGAGTGAAACCTATAATTTCTAACTGTTCCTGCAAACGAATGCTACAACCTAGAAGAACAAAACTTGGGCATCCACGTTTAATTGGTGTACTGATCAATACTTGAAAGAATCATGTGATTGGATGAAAAGTTATATGTTGAGATTTCAGGAGCCGGTAGTTTTTCGGAAGCTTAACAACGCCTTTCATTGAAAGTGTTATTCGCCAGTCTCTGCTTAAGGCTACATCAAGAGGAAACAAACCTTAGAGATAGAACGTAGAACTACTTTATCGTGACAAGTTTCAAGAAGCTAGCACTAACCATGTTTGATTTAGAGTTCGAACTGCATCTGTCAATATAGGAGAAAACAGAGTGAAAACTAAAAATTCAAACTGTTACTGCAAACGAATGCTTCAAGCTAGGAGAACGAAACTTGAACATCCACGTTTTATTGGTGTACTGCTCATTACTTGAAATTATCATGAACGTGGGAAAAAAAAATATGTTGAGATTTTATGAGATTGTGGTATATTGGCAGCCTAACAACGCCTTTCATTGAATGTGTCTTTCGTGAGTCTCTGCTTAGGTCTACATCCAGAGGAAACAAAAAATAAAAATAGAATGTAGAACTACTTTACTGTTTCAAGTTTCAAGAAGCTAGCACAAACCGTGTTTGATTTAGAGTTCGAACTACATTTGTCAATATAGGAGAAAACAGAGTGAAACCTAAAAATTCAAACTGTTACTCCAAATGAATGCTTCAATCCAGCAGAACTATCCTTTGGCATCCAAGTGGGATTGGTGTACTGATCATTACTTGAAAGTATCATGAAGATTGTTTGAAAAAATATATGTTGAGATTTCAGGAGACTCTAGTGTGTTGGAAGTTTGGCAACCCCTTTCAGTATAAGTGTTAGTCGCCAGTCCCAGCTTTAGGATACAAGAGGTAACAAACCTTAGAGATAGAACATAGAACTACTTTATTGTGTCAAGTTTCAAGAAGCTAGCACAAACCGTGTTTGATTTAGAGTTCTAAATGCATCTGTCAATATAGGAGAAAACAGAGTGAAACCTATAATTTCTAACTGTTCCTGCAAACGAATGCTACAACCTAGAAGAACAAAACTTGGGCATCCACGTTTGATTGGTGTACTGATCAATACTTGAAAGAATCATGTGATTGGATGAAAAGTTATATGTTGAGATTTCAGAGGACGATAGTTTTTCGGAAGCTTAACAACGCCTTTCATTGAAAGTGTTATTCGGCAGTCTCTGCTTAAGGCTACATCAAGAGGAAACAAACCTTAGAGATAGAACGTAGAACTACTTTATCGTGTCAAGTTTCAAGAAGCTAGCACAAACCATGTTTGATTTAGAGTTCGAACTGCATCTGTCAATATAGGAGAAAACAGAGTGAAAACTAAAAATTCAAACTGTTACTGCAAACGAATGCTTCAACATAGGAGAACGAAACTTGAACATCCACGTTTTATTGGTGTACTGCTCATTACTTGAAATGATCATGAAGGTCGGAAAAAAGTATGTTGATATTTCAGGAGACTGTGGTATTTTGGCAGCCTAACAACGCCTTTCATTGAATGTGTCTTTCGTGAGTCTCTGCTTAGGTCTACATCCAGAGGAAACAAAAAATAAAAATAGAATGTAGAACTACGTTACTGTTTCAAGTTTCAAGAAGCTAGCACAAACCGTGTTTGATTTAGAGTTCGAACTACATTTGTCAATATAGGAGAAAACAGAGTGAAACCTAAAAATTCAAACTGTTACTCCAAAAGAATGCTTCAATCTAGGAGAACTAAACGTTGGCATCCAAGTGGGATTGGTGTACTGATCATTACTTGAAAGTATCATGAAGATTGGATGAAAAAATATATGTTGAGATTTCAGGAGACTCTAGTGTGTTGGAAGTTTGGCAACCCCTTTCAGTATAAGTGTTATTCGCCAGTCCCAGCTTTAGGATACAAGAGGAAACAAACCTTAGAGATAGAACGTAGAACTACTTTATTGTGTCAAGTTTCAAGAAGCTAGCACAAACCGTGTTTGATTTAGAGTTCTAACTGCATCTGTCAATATAGGAGAAAACAGAGTGAAACCTATAATTCTAACTGTTCCTGCAAACGAATGCTACAACCTAGAAGAACAAAACTTGGGCATCCACGTTTGATTGGTGTACTGATCAATACTTGAAAGAATCATGAAGATTGGGTGAAAAGATATATGTTGAGATTTCAGGAGACGGTAGTTTTTCGGAAGCTTAACAACGCCTTTCATTGAAAGTGTTATTCACCAGTCTCTGCTTAAGGCTACATCAAGAGGAAACAAACCTTAGAGATAGAACGTGGAACTACTTTATCGTGTCAAGTTTCAAGAAGCTAGCACAAACCGTGTTTGATTTAGAGTTCGAACTGCATCTGTCAATATAGGAGAAAACAGAGTGAAAACTAAAACTTCAAACTGTTACTGCAAACGAATGCTTCAAGCTAGAGAACGAAACTTGAACATCCACGTTTTATTGGTGTACTGCTGATTACATGAAATTATCATGAAGGTCGGAAAAAAAAATATGTTGAGATTTCAGGAGACTGTAGTATTTTGGTAGCCTAACAACGCCTTTCATTGAATGTGTCTTTCGTCAGTCTCTGCTTAGGTCTACATCCAGAGGAAACAAAAAATAAAAATAGAATGTAGAACTACTTTACTGTTTCAAGTTTCAAGAAGCTAGCACAAACCCTGTTTGATTTAGAGTTCGAACTACATTTGTCAATATAGGAGAAAACAGAGTGAAACCTAAAAATTCAAACTGTTACTCCAAAAGAATGCTTCAATCTAGGAGAACTAAACATTGGCATCCAAGTGGGATTGGTGTACTGATCATTACTTGAAAGTATCATGAAGATTGGATGAAAAAATATATGTTGAGATTTCAGGAGACTCTAGTGTGTTGGAAGTTTGGCAACCCCTTTCAGTATAAGTGTTATTCGCCAGTCCCAGCTTTAGGATACAAGAGGAAACAAACCTTAGAGATAGAACGTAGAACTACTTTATTGTGTCAAGTTTCAAGAAGCTACCACAAACCGTGTTTGATTTAGAGTTCTAACTGCATCTGTCAATATAGGAGAAAACAGAGTGAAACCTATAATTTCTAACTGTTCCTGCAAACGAATGCTACAACCTAGAAGAACAAAACTTGGGCATCCACGTTTGATTGGTGTACTGATAAATACTTGAAAGAATCATGAATATTGAATGAAAAAATATATGTTGAGATTTCAGGAGACGGTAGTTTTTTGGAAGCTTAACAACGCCTTTCATTGAAAGTGTTATTCACCAGTCTCTGCTAAAGGCTACATCAAGAGGAAACAAACCTTAGAGATAGAACGTAGAACTACTTTATTGTGTCAAGTTTCAAGAAGCTAGCACAAACCATGTTTGATTTAGAGTTCAAACTGCATCTGTCAATATAGGAGAAAACAGAGTGAAAACTAAAAATTCAAACTGTTACTGCAAACGAATGCTTCAACCTAGAAGAACGAAACTTGAACATCCACGTTTTATTGGTGTACTGCTCATTACTTGAAATGATCATGAAGGTCTGAAAAAAATATGTTGAGATTTCAGGAGACTGTGGTATTTTGGCAGCCTAACAACGCCTTTCATTGAAAGTGTCTTTCGTGAGTCTCTGCTTAGGTCTACATCCAGAGGAAACAAAAAATAAAAATAGAATGTAGAACTACTTTACTGTTTCAAGTTTCAAGAAGCTAGCACAAACCGTGTTTGATTTAGAGTTCGAACTACATTTGTCAATATAGGAGAAAACAGAGTGAAACCTAAAAATTCAAACTGTTACTCCAAAAGAATGCTTCAATCTAGGAGAACTAAACTTTGGCATCCAAGTGGGATTGGTGTACTGATCATTACTTGAAAGTATCATGAAGATTGGATGAAAAAATATATGTTGAGATTTCAGGAGACTCTAGTGTGTTGGAAGTTTGGTAACCCCTTTCAGTATAAGTGTTATTCGCCAGTCCCAGGTTTAGGATACAAGAGGAAACAAACCTTAGAGATAGAACGTAGAACCACTTTATTGTGTCAAGTTTCAAGAAGCTAGCACACACCGTGTTTGATTTAGAGTTCTAACTGCATCTGTCAATATAGGAGAAAACAGAGTGAAACCTATAATTTCTAACTGTTCCTGCAAACGAATGCTACAACCTAGAAGAACAAAACTTGGGCATTAAGGTTTGATTGGTGTACTGATCAATACTTGAAAGAATCATGTGATTGGATGAAAAGTTATATGTTGAGATTTCAGGAGACGATAGTTTTTCGGAAGCTTAACAACGCCTTTCATTGAAAGTGTTATTCGCCAGTCTCTGCTTAAGGCTACATCAAGAGGAAACAAACCTTAGAGATAGAACGTAGAACTACTTTATTGTGTCAAGTTTCAAGAAGCTAGCACAAACCATGTTTGATTTAGAGTTCTAACTGCATCTGTCAATATAGGAGAAAACAGAGTGAAACCTATAATTTCTAACTGTTCCTGCAAACGAATGCTACAACCTAGAAGAACAAAACTTGGGCATTAGCGTTTGATTGGTGTACTGATCAATACTTGAAAGAATCATGAAGATTGGATGAAAAAATATATGTTGAGATTTCAGGAGACGGTAGTTTTTTGGAAGCTTAACAACGCCTTTCATTGAAAGTGTTATTCGCCAGTCTCTGCTTAAGGCTACATCAAGAGGAAACAAACCTTGAGATAGAACGTAGAACTACTTTATTGGGTCAAGTTTCAAGAAGCTAGCACAAACCATGTTTGATTTAGAGTTCGAACTGCATCTGTCAATATAGGAGAAAACAGAGTGAAAACTAAAAATTCAAACTGTTACTGCAAACGAATGCTTCAACCTAGGAGAACGAAACTTGAACATCCACGTTTTATTGGTGTACTGCTCATTACTTGAAATGATCATGAAGGTCGGAAAAAAAATATGTTGAGATTTCAGGAGACTGTATTATTTTGGCAGCCTAACCATGCCTTTCATTGAATGTGTCTTTCGTCAGTCTCTGCTTAGGTCTACATCCAGAGGAAACAAAAAATAAAAATAGAATGTAGAACTACTTTACTGTTTCAAGTTTCAAGAAGCTAGCACAAACCGTGTTTGATTTAGAGTTCAAACTACATTTGTCAATATAGGAGAAAACAGAGTGAAACCTAAAAATTCAAACTGTTACTCCAAAAGAATGCTTCAATCTAGGAGAACTAAACTTTGGCATCCAAGTGGGATTGGTGTACTGATCATTACTTGAAATTATCATGAAGATTGGATGAAAAAATATATGTTGAGATTTCAGGAGACTCTAGTGTGTTGGAAGTTTGGCAACCTCTTTCAGTATAAGTGTTATTCGCCAGTCTCAGCTTTAGGATACAAGAGGAAACACACCTTAGAGATAGAACGTAGAACTACTTTATTGTGTCAAGTTTCAAGAAGCTAGCACAAACCGTGTTTGATTCAGAGTTCTAACTGCATCTGTCAATATAGGAGAAAACAGAGTGAAACCTATAATTTCTAACTGTTCCTGCAAACGAATGCTACAACCTAGAAGAACAAAACTTGGGCATCCACGTTTGATTGGTGTACTGATCAATACTTGAAAGAATCATGAAGATTGGATGAAAAGATATATGTTGAGATTTCAGGAGACGGTAGTTTTTTGGAAGCTTAACAACGCCTTTCATTGAAAGTGTTATTCGCCAGTGTCTGCTTAAGGCTACATCAAGAGGAAACAAACCTTAGAGATAGAACGTAGAACTACTTTATCGTGTCAAGTTTCAAGAAGCTAGCACAAACCATGTTTGATTTAGAGTTCGAACTGCATCTGTCAATATAGGAGAAAACAGAGTGAAAACTAAAAATTCAAACTGTTACTGCAAACGAATTCTTCAACATAGGAGAACGAAACTTGAACATCCACGTTTTATTGGTGTACTGCTCATTACTTTAAATGATCATGAAGGTCGGAAAAAAATATGTTGAGATTTCAGGAGACTGTGGTATTTTGGCAGCCTAACAACGCCTTTCATTGAATGTGTCTTTCGTGAGTCTCTGCTTAGGTCTACATCCAGAGGAAACAAAAGAATAAAAATAGAATGTAGAACTACTTTACTGTTTCAAGTTTCAAGAAGCTAGCACAAACCGTGTTTGATTTAGAGTTCGAACTACATTTGTCAATATAGGAGAAAACAGAGTGAAACCTAAAAATTCAAACTGTTACTCCAAAAGAATGCTTCAATCTAGGAGAACTAAACTTTGGCATCCAAGTGGGATTGGTGTACTGATCATTACTTGAAAGTATCATGAAGATTGGATGAAAAAATATATGTTGAGATTTCAGGAGACTCTAGTGTGTTGGAAGTTTGGCAACCCCTTTCATTATAAGTGTTATTCGCCAGTCCCAGCTTTAGGATACAAGAGGAAACAAACCTTAGAGATAGAACGTAGAACTACTTTATTGTGTCAAGTTTCAAGAAGCTAGCACAAACCGTGTTTGATTTAGAGTTCTAACTGCCTCTGTCAATGTAGGAGAAAACAGAGTGAAACCTATAATTTCTAACTGTTCCTGCAAACGAATGCTACAACCTAGAAGAACAAAACTTGGGCATTAAGGTTTGATTGGTGTACTGATCAATACTTGAAAGAATCATGTGATTGGATGAAAAGTTATATGTTGAGATTTCAGGAGACGATAGTTTTTCGGAAGCTTAACAACGCCTTTCATTGAAAGTGTTATTCGCCAGTCTCTGCTTAAGGCTACATCAAGAGGAAACAAACCTTAGAGATAGAACGTAGAACTACTTTATTGTGTCAAGTTTCAAGAAGCTAGCACAAACCATGTTTGATTTAGAGTTCGAACTGCTTCTGTCAATATAGGAGAAAACAGAGTGAAAACTAAAAATTCAAACTGTTACTGCAAACGAATGCTTCAACCTAGGAGAACGAAACTTGAACATCCATGTTTTATTGGTGTACTGCTCATTACTTGAAATGATCATGAAGGTCGGAAAAAAAATATGTTGAGATTTCAGGAGACTGTATTATTTTGGCAGCCTAACAATGCCTTTCATTGAATGTGTCTTTCGTCAGTCTCTGCTTAGGTCTACATCCAGAGAAAACAAAAAATAAAAATAGAATGTAGAACTACTTTACTGTTTCAAGTTTCAAGAAGCTAGCACAAACCGTGTTTGATTTAGAGTTCGAACTACATTTGTCAATATAGGAGAAAACAGAGTGAAACCTAAAAATTCAAACTGTTACTCCAAAAGAATGCTTCAATCTAGGAGAACTAAACTTTGGCATCCAAGTGGGATTGGTGTACTGATCATTACTTGAAATTATCATGAAGATTGGATGAAAAAATATATGTTGAGATTTCAGGAGACTCTAGTGTGTTGGAAGTTTGGCAACCTCTTTCAGTATAAGTGTTATTCGCCAGTCTCAGCTTTAGGATACAAGAGGAAACACACCTTAGAGATAGAACGTAGAACTACTTTATTGTGTCAAGTTTCAAGAAGCTAGCGCAAACCGTGTTTGATTTAGAGTTCTAACTGCATCTGTCAATATAGGAGAAAACAGAGTGAAACCTATAATTTCTAACTGTTCCTGCAAACGAATGCTACAACCTAGAAGAACAAAACTTGGGCATCCACGTTTGATTGGTGTACTGATCAATACTTGAAAGAATCATGAAGATTGGATGAAAAGATATATGTTGAGATTTCAGGAGACGGTAGTTTTTTGGAAGCTTAACAACGCCTTTCATTGAAAGTGTTATTCGCCAGTGTCTGCTTAAGGCTACATCAAGAGGAAACAAACCTTAGAGATAGAACGTAGAACTACTTTATCGTGTCAAGTTTCAAGAAGCTAGCACAAACCATGTTTGATTTAGAGTTCGAACTGCATCTGTCAATATAGGAGAAAACAGAGTGAAAACTAAAAATTCAAACTGTTACTGCAAACGAATGCTTCAACATAGGAGAACGAAACTTGAACATCCACGTTTTATTGGTGTACTGCTCATTACTTTAAATGATCATGAAGGTCGGAAAAAAATATGTTGAGATTTCAGGAGACTGTGGTATTTTGGCAGCCTAACAACGCCTTTCATTGAATGTGTCTTTCGTGAGTCTCTGCTTAGGTCTACATCCAGAGGAAACAAAAGAATAAAAATAGAATGTAGAACTACTTTACTGTTTCAAGTTTCAAGAAGCTAGCACAAACCGTGTTTGATTTAGAGTTCGAACTACATTTGTCAATATAGGAGAAAACAGAGTGAAACCTAAAAATTCAAACTGTTACTCCAAAAGAATGCTTCAATGTAGGAGAACTAAACTTTGGCATCCAAGTGGGATTGGTGTACTGATCATTACTTGAAAGTATCATGAAGATTGGATGAAAAAATATATGTTGAGATTTCAGGAGACTCTAGTGTGTTGGAAGTTTGGCAACCCCTTTCAGTATAAGTGTTATTCGCCAGTCCCAGCTTTAGGATACAAGAGGAAACAAACCTTAGAGATAGAACGTAGAACTACTTTATTGTGTCAAGTTTCAAGAAGCTAGAACAAACCGTGTTTGATTTAGAGTTCTAACTGCATATGTCAATATAGGAGAAAACAGAGTGAAACCTATAATTTCTAACTGTTCCTGCAAACGAATGCTACAACCTAGAAGAACAAAACTTGGGCATCCACGTTTGATTGGTGTACTGATCAATACTTGAAAAATCATGAAGATTGGGTGAAAAGATATATGTTGAGATTTCAGGAGACGGTAGTTTTTCGGAAGCTTAACAACGCCTTTCATTGAAAGTGTTATTCGCCAGTCTCTGCTTAAGGCTACATCAAGAGGAAACAAACCTTAGAGATAGAACGTGGAACTACTTTATCGTGTCAAGTTTCAAGAAGCTAGCACAAACCGTGTTTGATTTAGAGTTCGAACTGCATCTGTCAATATAGGAGAAAACAGAGTGAAAACTAAAACTTCAAACTGTTACTGCAAACGAATGCTTCAAGCTAGAGAACGAAACTTGAACATCCACGTTTTATTGGTGTACTGCTCATTACTTGAAATGATCATGAAGGTCAGAAAAAAAATATGTTGAGATTTCAGGAGACTGTAGTATTTTGGCAGCCTAACAATGCCTTTCATTGAATGTGTCTTTCGTCAGTCTCTGCTTAGGTCTACATCCAGAGGAAACAAAAAATAAAAATAGAATGTAGAACTACTTTACTGTTTCAAGTTTCAAGAAGCTAGCACAAACCGTGTTTGATTTAGAGTTCGAACTACATTTGTCAATATAGGAGAAAACAGAGTGAAACCTAAAAATTCAAACTGTTACTCCAAAAGAATGCTTCAATGTAGGAGAACTAAACTTTGGCATCCAAGTGGGATTGGTGTACTGATCATTACTTGAAAGTATCATGAAGATTGGATGAAAAAATATATGTTGAGATTTCAGGAGACTCTAGTGTGTTGGAAGTTTGGCAACCCCTTTCAGTATAAGTGTTATTCGCCAGTCCCAGCTTTAGGATACAAGAGGAAACAAACCTTAGAGATAGAACGTAGAACTACTTTATTGTGTCAAGTTTCAAGAAGCTAGCACAAACCGTGTTTGATTTAGAGTTCGAAATACATTTGTCAATATGGGAGAAAACAGAGTGAAACCTAAAAATTCAAACTGTTATGCCAAAAGAATGCTTCAATCTAGGAGAACTAAACTTTGGCATCCAAGTGGTATTGGTGTACTGATCATTACTTGAAAGTATCATGAAGATTGGATGAAAAAATATATGTTGAGATTTCAGGAGACTCTAGTGTATTGGAAGTTTGGCAACCCCTTTCAGTATAAGTGTTATTCGCCAGTCCCAGCTTTAGGATACAATTGGAAACAAACCTTAGAGATAGAACGTAGAACTACTTTATTGTGTCAAGTTTCAAGAAGCTAGCACAAACCGTGTTTGATTTAGAGTTCTAACTGCATCTGTCAATATAGGAGAAAACAGAGTGAAACCTATATTTTCTAACTGTTCCTGCAAACGAATGCTACAACCTAGAAGAGCAAAACTTGGGCATCCACGTTTGATTGGTGTACTGATGAATACTTGAAAGAATCATGAAGATTGGATGAAAAAATGTATGTTGAGATTTCAGGAGACGGTAGATTTTTGGAAGCTTAACAACGCCTTTCATTGAAAGTGTTAATCGCCAGTCTCTGCTTAAGGCTACATCAAGAGGAAACAAACCTTAGAGATAGAACGTAGAACTACTTTATTGTGTCAAGTTTCAAGAAGCTAGCACAAACCATGTTTGATTTAGAGTTCTAACTGCATCTGTCAATATAGGAGAAAACAGAGTGAAACCTATAATTTCTAACTGTTCCTGCAAACGAATGCTACAACCTAGAAGAACAAAACTTGGGCATCCGCGTTTGATTGGTGTACTGATCAATACTTGAAAGAATCATGAAGATTGGATGAAAAAATATATGTTGAGATTTCAGGAGACGGTAGTTTTTTGGAAGCTTAACAACGCCTTTCATTGAAAGTGTTATTCGCCAGTCTCTGCTTAAGGCTACATCAAGAGGAAACAAACCTTGAGATAGAACGTAGAACTACTTTATTGGTCAAGTTTCAAGAAGCTAGCACAAACCATGTTTGATTTAGAGTTCGAACTGCATCTGTCAATATAGGAGAAAACAGAGTGAAAACTAAAAATTCAAACTGTTACTGCAAACGAATGCTTCAACCTAGGAGAACGAAACTTGAACATCCACGTTTTATTGGTGTACTGCTCATTACTTTAAATGATCATGAAGGTCGGAAAAAAAAAATAAGTTGATATTTCAGGAGACTGTAGTATTTTGGCAGCCTAACAACGCCTTTCATTGAATGTGTCTTTCGTCAGTCTCTGCTTAGGTCTACATCCAGAGGAAACAAAAAATAAAAATAGAATGTAGAACTACTTTACTGTTTCAAGTTTCAAGAAGCTAGCACAAACCGTGTTTGATTTAGAGTTCGAACTACATTTGTCAATATAGGAGAAAACAGAGTGAAACCTAAAAATTCAAACTGTTACTCCAAAAGAATGCTTCAATCTAGGAGAACTAAACTTTGGCATCCAAGTGGGATTGGTGTACTGATCATTACTTGAAAGTATCATGAAGATTGGATGAAAAAATATATGTTGAGATTTCAGGAGACTCTAGTGTGTTGGAAGTTTGGCAACCCCTTTCAGTATAAGTGTTATTTGCCAGTCCCAGCTTTAGGTACAAGAGGAAACAAACCTTAGAGATAGAACGTAGAACTACTTTATTGTGTCAAGTTTCAAGAAGCTAGCACAAACCGTGTTTGATTTAGAGTTCGAACTGCATCTGTCAATATAGGAGAAAACAGAGTGAAACCTATAATTTCTAACTGTTCCTGCAAACGAATGCTACAACCTAGAAGAACAAAACTTGGGCATCCACGTTTGATTGGTGTACTGATCAATACTTGAAAAATCATGAAGATTGGGTGAAAAGATATATGTTGAGATTTCAGGAGACTGTAGTATTTTGGCAGCCTAACAACGCCTTTCATTGAATGTGTCTTTCGTCAGTCTCTGCTTAGGTCTACATCCAGAGGAAACAAAAAATAAAAAAGGAATGTAGAACTACTTTACTGTTTCAAGTTTCAAGAAGCTAGCACAAACCGTGTTTGATTTAGAGTTCGAACTACATTTGTCAATATAGTAGAAAACAGAGTGAAACCTAAAAATTCAAACTGTTACTCCAAAAGAATGCTTCAATCTAGGAGAACTAAACTTTGGCATCCAAGTGGGATTGGTGTTCTGATCATTACTTGAAAGTATCATGAAGATTGGATGAAAAAATATATGTTGAGATTTCAGGAGACTCTAGTGTGTTGGAAGTTTGGCAACCCCTTTCAGTATAAGTGTTATTCGCCAGTCCCAGCTTTAGGATACAAGAGGAAACAAACCTTAGAGATAGAACGTAGAACTACTTTATTGTGTCAAGTTTCAAGAAGCTAGCACAAACCATGTTTGATTTAGAGTTCTAACTGCATCTGTCAATATAGGAGAAAACAGAGTGAACCTATAATTTCTAACTGTTCCTGCAAACGAATGCTACAACCTAGAAGAACAAAACTTGGGCATCCACGTTTGATTGGTGTACTGATCAATACTTGAAAGAATCATGAAGATTGGATGAAAAAATATATGTTGAGATTTCAGGAGACTGTAGTTTTTCGGAAGCTTAACAACGCCTTTCATTGAAAGTGTTATTCGCCAGTCTCTGCTTAAGGCTACATCAAGAGGAAACAAACCTTAGTGATAGAACGTAGAATTACTTTATTGTGTCAAGTTTCAAGAAGCTAGCACAAACCATGTTTGATTTAGAGTTCGAACTGCATCTGTCAATATAGGAGAAAACAGAGTGAAAACTAAAAATTCAAACTGTTACTGCAAACGAATGCTTCAAGCTAGGAAAACGAAACTTGAACATCCACGTTTTATTGGTGTACTGCTGATTACATGAAATTATCATGAAGGTCGGAAAAAAAAATATGTTGAGATTTCAGGAGACTGTTGTATTTTGGCAGCCTAACAACGCCTTTCATTGAATGTGTCTTTCGTCAGTCTCTGCTTAGGTCTACATCCAGAGGAAACAAAAAATAAAAATAGAATGTAGAGCTACTTTACTGTTTCAAGTTTCAAGAAGCTAGCACAAACCGTGTTTGATTTAGAGTTCGAACTACATTTGTCAATATAGGAGAAAACAGAGTGAAACCTAAAAATTCAAACTGTTACTCCAAAAGAATGCTTCAATCTAGGAGAACAAAACTTTGGCATCCAAGTGGGATTGGTGTACTGATCATTACTGAAAGTATCATGAAGATTGGATGAAAAAATATATGTTGAGATTTCAGGAGACTCTAGTGTGTTGGAAGTTTGGCAACCCCTTTCAGTATAAGTGTTATTCGCCAGTCCCAGCTTTAGGATACAAGAGGAAACAATCCTTAGAGATATAACGTAGAACTACTTTATTGTGTCAAGTTTCAAGAAGCTAGCACAAACCGTGTTTGATTTATAGTTCGAACTGCATCTGTCAATATAGGAGAAAACAGAGTGAAAACTAAAAATTCAAACTGTTACTGCAAACGAATGCTTCAAGCTAGGAGAACGAAACTTGAACATCCACGTTTTATTGGTGTACTGCTCATTACTTGAAATGATCATGAAGGTCGGAAAAAAAAATAAGTTGAGATTTCAGAAGACTGTAGTATTTTGGCAGCCTAACAACGCCTTTCATTGAATGTGTCTTTCGTCAGTCTCTGCTTAGGTCTACATCCAGAGGAAACAAAAAATAAAAATAGAATGTAGAACTACTTTACTGTTTCAAGTTTCAAGAAGCTAGCACAAACCGTGTTTGATTTAGAGTTCGAACTACATTTGTCAATATAGGAGAAAACAGAGTGAAACCTAAAAATTCAAACTGTTACTCCAAAAGAATGCTTCAATCTAGGAGAACTAAACTTTGGCATCCAAGTGGGATTGGTGTACTGATCACTACTTGAAAGTATCATGAAGATTGGATGAAAAAATATATGTTGAGATTTCAGGAGACTCTAGTGTGTTGGAAGTTTGGCAACCCCTTTCAGTATAAGTGTTATTCGCCAGTCCCAGCTTTAGGATACAAGAGGAAACAAACCTTAGAGATAGAACGTAGAACTACTTTATTGTGTCAAGTTTCAAGAAGCTAGCACAAACCGTGTTTCATTTAGAGTTCTAACTGCATCTGTCAATATAGGAGAAAACAGAGTGAAACCTATAATTTCTAACTGTTCCTGCAAACGAATGCTACAACCTAGAAGAACAAAACTTGGGCATCCACGTTTGATTGGTGTACTGATCAATACTTTAAAGAATCATGAAGATTGGATGAAAAGATATATGTTGAGATTTCAGGAGATGGTAGTTTTTTGGAAGCTTAACAACGCCTTTCATTGAAAGTGTTATTCGCCAGTCTCTGCTTAAGGCTACATCAAGAGGAAACAAACCTTAGTGATAGAACGTAGAACTACTTTATTGTGTCAAGTTTCAAGAAGCTAGCACAAACCATGTTTGATTTAGAGTTCGAAATGCATCTGTCAATATAGGAGAAAACAGAGTGAAAACTAAAAATTCAAACTGTTACTGCAAACGAATGCTTCAACCTAGGAGAACGAAACTTGAACATCCACGTTTTATTGGTGTACTGCTCATTACTTGAAATGATCATGAAGGTCGGAAAAAAAATATGTTGAGATTTCGGGAGACTGTAGTATTTTGGCAGCCTAACAACGCCTTTCATTGAATGTGTCTTTCGTCAGTCTCTGCTTAGGTCTACATCCAGAGGAAACAAAAAATAAAAATAGAATGTAGAACTACTTTACTGTTTCAAGTTTCAAGAAGCTAGCACAAACCGTGTTTGATTTAGAGTTCGAACTACATTTGTCAATATAGGAGAAAACAGAGTGAAACCTAAAAATTCAAACTGTTACTCCAAAAGAATGCTTCAATCTAGGAGAACTAAACTTTGGCATCCAAGTGGGATTGGTGTACTGATCATTACTTGAAAGTATCATGAAGATTGGATGAAAAAATATATGTTGAGATTTCAGGAGACTCTAGTGTGTTGGAAGTTTGGCAACCCCTTTCAGTATAAGTGTTATTTGCCAGTCCCAGCTTTAGGTACAAGAGGAAACAAACCTTAGAGATAGAACGTAGAACTACTTTATTGTGTCAAGTTTCAAGAAGCTAGCACAAACCGTGTTTGATTTAGAGTTCGAACTGCATCTGTCAATATAGGAGAAAACAGAGTGAAACCTATAATTTCTAACTGTTCCTGCAAACGAATGCTACAACCTAGAAGAACAAAACTTGGGCATCCACGTTTGATTGGTGTACTGATCAATACTTGAAAAATCATGAAGATTGGGTGAAAAGATATATGTTGAGATTTCAGGAGACTGTAGTATTTTGGCAGCCTAACAACGCCTTTCATTGAATGTGTCTTTCGTCAGTCTCTGCTTAGGTCTACATCCAGAGGAAACAAAAAATAAAAAAGGAATGTAGAACTACTTTACTGTTTCAAGTTTCAAGAAGCTAGCACAAACCGTGTTTGATTTAGAGTTCGAACTACATTTGTCAATATAGTAGAAAACAGAGTGAAACCTAAAAATTCAAACTGTTACTCCAAAAGAATGCTTCAATCTAGGAGAACTAAACTTTGGCATCCAAGTGGGATTGGTGTTCTGATCATTACTTGAAAGTATCATGAAGATTGGATGAAAAAATATATGTTGAGATTTCAGGAGACTCTAGTGTGTTGGAAGTTTGGCAACCCCTTTCAGTATAAGTGTTATTCGCCAGTCCCAGCTTTAGGATACAAGAGGAAACAAACCTTAGAGATAGAACGTAGAACTACTTTATTGTGTCAAGTTTCAAGAAGCTAGCACAAACCATGTTTGATTTAGAGTTCTAACTGCATCTGTCAATATAGGAGAAAACAGAGTGAACCTATAATTTCTAACTGTTCCTGCAAACGAATGCTACAACCTAGAAGAACAAAACTTGGGCATCCACGTTTGATTGGTGTACTGATCAATACTTGAAAGAATCATGAAGATTGGATGAAAAAATATATGTTGAGATTTCAGGAGACTGTAGTTTTTCGGAAGCTTAACAACGCCTTTCATTGAAAGTGTTATTCGCCAGTCTCTGCTTAAGGCTACATCAAGAGGAAACAAACCTTAGTGATAGAACGTAGAATTACTTTATTGTGTCAAGTTTCAAGAAGCTAGCACAAACCATGTTTGATTTAGAGTTCGAACTGCATCTGTCAATATAGGAGAAAACAGAGTGAAAACTAAAAATTCAAACTGTTACTGCAAACGAATGCTTCAAGCTAGGAAAACGAAACTTGAACATCCACGTTTTATTGGTGTACTGCTGATTACATGAAATTATCATGAAGGTCGGAAAAAAAAATATGTTGAGATTTCAGGAGACTGTTGTATTTTGGCAGCCTAACAACGCCTTTCATTGAATGTGTCTTTCGTCAGTCTCTGCTTAGGTCTACATCCAGAGGAAACAAAAAATAAAAATAGAATGTAGAGCTACTTTACTGTTTCAAGTTTCAAGAAGCTAGCACAAACCGTGTTTGATTTAGAGTTCGAACTACATTTGTCAATATAGGAGAAAACAGAGTGAAACCTAAAAATTCAAACTGTTACTCCAAAAGAATGCTTCAATCTAGGAGAACAAAACTTTGGCATCCAAGTGGGATTGGTGTACTGATCATTACTGAAAGTATCATGAAGATTGGATGAAAAAATATATGTTGAGATTTCAGGAGACTCTAGTGTGTTGGAAGTTTGGCAACCCCTTTCAGTATAAGTGTTATTCGCCAGTCCCAGCTTTAGGATACAAGAGGAAACAATCCTTAGAGATATAACGTAGAACTACTTTATTGTGTCAAGTTTCAAGAAGCTAGCACAAACCGTGTTTGATTTATAGTTCGAACTGCATCTGTCAATATAGGAGAAAACAGAGTGAAAACTAAAAATTCAAACTGTTACTGCAAACGAATGCTTCAAGCTAGGAGAACGAAACTTGAACATCCACGTTTTATTGGTGTACTGCTCATTACTTGAAATGATCATGAAGGTCGGAAAAAAAAATAAGTTGAGATTTCAGAAGACTGTAGTATTTTGGCAGCCTAACAACGCCTTTCATTGAATGTGTCTTTCGTCAGTCTCTGCTTAGGTCTACATCCAGAGGAAACAAAAAATAAAAATAGAATGTAGAACTACTTTACTGTTTCAAGTTTCAAGAAGCTAGCACAAACCGTGTTTGATTTAGAGTTCGAACTACATTTGTCAATATAGGAGAAAACAGAGTGAAACCTAAAAATTCAAACTGTTACTCCAAAAGAATGCTTCAATCTAGGAGAACTAAACTTTGGCATCCAAGTGGGATTGGTGTACTGATCACTACTTGAAAGTATCATGAAGATTGGATGAAAAAATATATGTTGAGATTTCAGGAGACTCTAGTGTGTTGGAAGTTTGGCAACCCCTTTCAGTATAAGTGTTATTCGCCAGTCCCAGCTTTAGGATACAAGAGGAAACAAACCTTAGAGATAGAACGTAGAACTACTTTATTGTGTCAAGTTTCAAGAAGCTAGCACAAACCGTGTTTCATTTAGAGTTCTAACTGCATCTGTCAATATAGGAGAAAACAGAGTGAAACCTATAATTTCTAACTGTTCCTGCAAACGAATGCTACAACCTAGAAGAACAAAACTTGGGCATCCACGTTTGATTGGTGTACTGATCAATACTTTAAAGAATCATGAAGATTGGATGAAAAGATATATGTTGAGATTTCAGGAGATGGTAGTTTTTTGGAAGCTTAACAACGCCTTTCATTGAAAGTGTTATTCGCCAGTCTCTGCTTAAGGCTACATCAAGAGGAAACAAACCTTAGTGATAGAACGTAGAACTACTTTATTGTGTCAAGTTTCAAGAAGCTAGCACAAACCATGTTTGATTTAGAGTTCGAAATGCATCTGTCAATATAGGAGAAAACAGAGTGAAAACTAAAAATTCAAACTGTTACTGCAAACGAATGCTTCAACCTAGGAGAACGAAACTTGAACATCCACGTTTTATTGGTGTACTGCTCATTACTTGAAATGATCATGAAGGTCGGAAAAAAAAATAAGTTCAGATTTCAGGAGACTGTAGTATTTTGGCAGCCTAACAACGCCTTTCATTGAATGTGTCTTTCGTCAGTCTCTGCTTAGGTCTACATCCAGAGGAAACAAAAAATAAAAATAGAATGTAGAACTACTTTACTGTTTCAAGTTTCAAGAAGCTAGCACAAACGGTGTTTGATTTAGAGTTCGAACTACATTTGTCAATATAGGAGAAAACAGAGTGAAACCTAAAAATTCAAACTGTTACTCCAAAACAATGCTTCAATCTAGGAGAACTAAACTTTGGCATCCAAGTGGGATTGGTGTACTGATCATTACTTGAAAGTATCATGAAGATTGGATGAAAAAATATATGTTGAGATTTCAGGAGACTCTAGTGTGTTGGAAGTTTGGCAACCCCTTTCAGAATAAGTGTTATTCGCCAGTCCCAGCTTTAGGATACAAGAGGAAACAAACCTTAGAGATAGAACGTAGAACTACTTTATTGTGTCAAGATTCAAGAAGCTAGCACAAACCGTGTTTGATTTAGAGTTCTAACTGCATCTGTCAATATAGGAGAAAAAAGAGTGAAACCTATAATTTCTAACTGTTCCTGCAAACGAATGCTACAACCTAGAAGAACAAAACTTGGGCATCCACGTTTGATTGGTGTACTGATCAATACTTGAAAGAATCATGAAGATTGGGTGAAAAGATATATGTTGAGATTTCAGGAGACGGTAGTTTTTCGGAAGCTTAACAACGCCTTTCATTGAAAGTGTTATTCGCCAGTCTTTGCTTAAGGCTACATCAAGAGGAAACAAACCTTAAAGATAGAACGTGGAACTACTTTATCGTGTCAAGTTTCAAGAAGCTAGCACAAACCATGTTTGATTTAGAGTTCGAACTGCATCTGTCAATATAGGAGAAAACAGAGTGAAAACTAAAAATTCAAACTGTTACTGCAAACGAATGCTTCAACCCTTGAGAACGAAACTTGAACATCCACGTTTTATTGGTGTACTGCTCATTACTTGAAATGATCATGAAGGTCGGAAAAAAAAATAAGTTGAGATTTCAGGAGACTGTAGTATTTTGGCAGCCTAACAACGCCTTTCATTGAATGTGTCTTTCGTCAGTCTCTGCTTAGGTCTACATCCAGAGGAAACAAAAAATAAAAATAGAATGTAGAACTACTTTACTGTTTCAAGTTTCAAGAAGCTAGCACAAACCGTGTTTGATTTAGAGTTCGAACTACATTTGTCAATATAGGAGAAAACAGAGTGAAACCTAAAAATTCAAACTGTTACTCCAAAAGAATGCTTCAATCTAGGAGAACTAAACTTTGGCATCCAAGTGGGATTGGTGTACTGATCATTACTTGAAAGTATCATGAAGATTGGATGAAAAAATATATGTTGAGATTTCAGGAGACTCTAGTGTGTTGGAAGTTTGGCAACCCCTTTCAGTATAAGTGTTATTCGCCAGTCCCAGCTTTAGGATACAAGAGGAAACAAACCTTAGAGATAGAACGTAGAACTACTTTATTGTGTCAAGTTTCAAGAAGCTAGCACAAACCGTGTTTGATTTAGAGTTCGAACTGCATCTGTCAATATAGGAGAAAACAGAGTGAAACCTATAATTTCTAACTGTTCCTGCAAACGAATGCTACAACCTAGAAGAAAAAAACTTGGGCATTAAGGTTTGATTGGTGTACTGATCAATACTTGAAAGAATCATGTGATTGGATGAAAAGTTATATGTTGAGATTTCAGGAGACGATAGTTTTTTGGAAGCTTAACAACGCCTTTCATTGAAAGTGTTATTCGCCAGTCTCTGCTTAAGGCTACATCAAGAGGAAACAAACCTTAGAGATAGAACGTAGAACTACTTTATTGTGTCAAGTTTCAAGAAGCTAGCACAAACCGTGTTTGATTTAGAGTTCTAACTGCATCTGTCAATATAGGAGAAAACAGAGTGAAACCTAAAAATTCAAACTGTTACTCCAAAACAATGCTTCAATCTAGGAGAACTAAACTTTGGCATCCAAGTGGGATTGGTGTACTGATCATTACTTGAAAGTATCATGAAGATTGGATGAAAAAATATATGTTGAGATTTCAGGAGACTCTAGTGTGTTGGAAGTTTGGCAACCCCTTTCAGAATAAGTGTTATTCGCCAGTCCCAGCTTTAGGATACAAGAGGAAACAAACCTTAGAGATAGAACGTAGAACTACTTTATTGTGTCAAGATTCAAGAAGCTAGCACAAACCGTGTTTGATTTAGAGTTCTAACTGCATCTGTCAATATAGGAGAAAAAAGAGTGAAACCTATAAATTCTAACTGTTCCTGCAAACGAATGCTACAACCTAGAAGAACAAAACTTGGGCATCCACGTTTGATTGGTGTACTGATCAATACTTGAAAGAATCATGAAGATTGGGTGAAAAGATATATGTTGAGATTTCAGGAGACGGTAGTTTTTCGGAAGCTTAACAACGCCTTTCATTGAAAGTGTTATTCGCCAGTCTTTGCTTAAGGCTACATCAAGAGGAAACAAACCTTAAAGATAGAACGTGGAACTACTTTATCGTGTCAAGTTTCAAGAAGCTAGCACAAACCATGTTTGATTTAGAGTTCGAACTGCATCTGTCAATATAGGAGAAAACAGAGTGAAAACTAAAAATTCAAACTGTTACTGCAAACGAATGCTTCAACCCTTGAGAACGAAACTTGAACATCCACGTTTTATTGGTGTACTGCTCATTACTTGAAATGATCATGAAGGTCGGAAAAAAAACATAAGTTGAGATTTCAGGAGACTGTAGTATTTTGGCAGCCTAACAACGCCTTTCATTGAATGTGTCTTTCGTCAGTCTCTGCTTAGGTCTACATCCAGAGGAAACAAAAAATAAAAATAGAATGTAGAACTACTTTACTGTTTCAAGTTTCAAGAAGCTAGCACAAACCGTGTTTGATTTAGAGTTCGAACTACATTTGTCAATATAGGAGAAAACAGAGTGAAACCTAAAAATTCAAACTGTTACTCCAAAAGAATGCTTCAATCTAGGAGAACTAAACTTTGGCATCCAAGTGGGATTGGTGTACTGATCATTACTTGAAAGTATCATGAAGATTGGATGAAAAAATATATGTTGAGATTTCAGGAGACTCTAGTGTGTTGGAAGTTTGGCAACCCCTTTCAGTATAAGTGTTATTCGCCAGTCCCAGCTTTAGGATACAAGAGGAAACAAACCTTAGAGATAGAACGTAGAACTACTTTATTGTGTCAAGTTTCAAGAAGCTAGCACAAACCGTGTTTGATTTAGAGTTCGAACTGCATCTGTCAATATAGGAGAAAACAGAGTGAAACCTATAATTTCTAACTGTTCCTGCAAACGAATGCTACAACCTAGAAGAACAAAACTTGGGCATTAAGGTTTGATTGGTGTACTGATCAATACTTGAAAGAATCATGTGATTGGATGAAAAGTTATATGTTGAGATTTCAGGAGACGATAGTTTTTCGGAAGCTTAACAACGCCTTTCATTGAAAGTGTTATTCGCCAGTCTCTGCTTAAGGCTACATCAAGAGGAAACAAACCTTAGAGATAGAACGTAGAACTACTTTATTGTGTCAAGTTTCAAGAAGCTAGCACAAACCGTGTTTGATTTAGAGTTCTAACTGCATCTGTCAATATAGGAGAAAAGAGAGTGAAACCTATTATTTCTAACAGTTCCTGCAAACGAATGCTAAAACCTAGAAGAACAAAACTTGGGCATCCACGTTTGATTGGTGTACTGATCAATACTTGAAAGAATCATGAAGATTGGATGAAAAAATATATGTTGAGATTTCAGGAGACGGTAGTTTTTTGGAAGCTTAACAACGCCTTTCATTGAAAGTGTTATTCGCCAGTCTCTGCTTAAGGCTACATCAAGAGGAAACAAACCTTAGAGATAGAACATAGAACTACTTTATTGTGTCAAGTTTCAAGAAGCTAGCACAAACCATGTTTGATTTAGAGTTCGAACTGCATCTGACAATATAGGAGAAAACAGAGTGAAAACTAAAAATTCAAACTGTTACTGCAAACGAATGCTTCAACCTAGGAGAACGGAACTTGAACATCCACGTTTTATTGGTGTACTGCTCATTACTTGAAATTATCATGAAGGTCGGAAAAAAAAATATGTTGAGATTTCAGGAGATGGTAGTATTTTGGCAGCCTAACAACGCCTTTCATTGAATGTGTCTTTCGTCAGTCTCTGCTTAGGTCTACATCCAGAGGAAAGAAAAAATAAAAATAGAATGTAGAACTACTTTACTGTTTCAAGTTTCAAGAAGCTAGCACAAACCGTGTTTGATTTAGAGTTCGAACTACATTTGTCAATATAGGAGAAAACAGAGTGAAACCTAAAAATTCACACTGTTACTCCAAAAGAATGCTTCAATCTAGGAGAACTAAACTTTGGCATCCAGGTGGGATTGGTGTTCTGATCATTACTTGAATGTATCATGAAGATTGGATGAAAAAATATATGTTGAGATTTCAGGAGACTCTAGTGTGTTGGAAGTTTGGCAACCCCTTTCAGTATAAGTGTTATTCGCCAGTCCCAGCTTTAGGATACAAGAGGAAACAAACCTTAGAGATAGAACGTAGAACTACTTACTGTGTCAAGTTTCAAGAAGCTAGCACAAACCGTGTTTGATTTAGAATTCTAACTGCATCTGTCAATATAGGAGAAAACAGAGTGAAACCTATAATTTCTAACTGTTCCTGCAAACGAATGCTACAACCTAGAAGAACAAATCTTGGCCATCCACGTTTGATTGGTGTACTGATCAATACTTGAAAGAATCATGAAGATTGGATGAAAAAAATATATGTTGAGATTTCAGGAGACGGTAGTTTTTGGGAAGCTTAACAACGCCTTTCACTGAAAGTGTTATTCGCCAGTCTCTGCTTAAGGCTACATCAAGAGGAAACAAACCTTAGAGATAGAACGTAGAACTACTTTATTGTGTCAAGTTTCAAGAAGCTAGCACAAACCATGTTTGATTTAGAGTTCGAACTGCATCTGTCAATATAGGAGAAAACAGAGTGAAAACTTAAAATTCAAACTGTTACTGCAAACGAATGCTTTAACCTAGGAGAAAGAAACTTGAACATCCACGATTTATTGGTGTACTGCTCATTACTTGAAATTATCATGAAGGTCGGAAAAAAAAATATGTTGAGATTTCAGGAGATGGTAGTATTTTGGCAGCCTAACAACGCCTTTCATTGAATGTGTCTTTCGTCAGTCTCTGCTCAGGTCTACATACAGAGGAAAGAAAAAATAAAAATAGAATGTAGAACTACTTTACTGTTTCAAGTTTCAAGAAGCTAGCACAAACCCTGTTTGATTTAGAGTTCGAACTACATTTGTCAATATAGGAGAAAACAGAGTGAATCCTAAAAATTCAAACTGTTACTCCAAAAGAATGCTTCAATCTAGGAGAACTAAACTTTGGCATCCAAGTGGGATTGGTGTACTGATCATTACTTGAAAGTATCATGAAGATTGGATGAAAAAATATATGTTGAGATTTCAGGAGACTCTAGTGTGTTGCAAGTTTGGCAACCCCTTTCAGTATAAGTGTTATTCGCCAGTCCCAGCTTTAGGATACAAGAGGAAACAA
>NW_027516003.1:28850-67221 GCF_048772815.1 Callospermophilus lateralis | reverse complement strand
TGCATCTGTCAATATAGGAGAAAACAGAGTGAAACCTAGAAATTCAAACTGTAACTGCAAACGAATGCATCAACCTAGGAGAACGAAACTTGGGCATCCAAGTTTGATTGGTGTACTGCTCATTACTTGAAAGTATCATTAAGGTCGGAAAAAAAATATGTGTTGAGATATCAGGAGACTCTAGTTTTTTGGCAGCCTAACAACGCCTTTCATTGAAAGTGTTATTCGCCAGTCTGTGCTGAAGGCTACATCAAGAGGAAACAAACCTTAGGGATAGAATGTAGAACTACTTTATTGTGTCAAGTTTCAAGAAGCTAGCCCAAACCGTGTATGATTTAGAGTTTGAAATATATTTGTCAATATAGAAGAAAACAGTGAAACCTAAAAATTAAAACTGTTACTGCAAACGAATGCTTCAACGTAGGAGAATGAAACTTGAGCATCCAAGTGGGATTGGTGTACTGATCATTACTTGAAAGTATCATGAAGATTGGATGCAAAAATATATGTTGAGATTTCAGAAGACTCTAGTTTTTGGAAGTTTGGCAACCCCTTTCAATAAAAGTGTTATTCTCCAGTCCCTGCATTAGGCTACATCAAGAGGAAACAAACCTTAGAGATAGAACGTAGAACTACAGTATTTTGTCAAGTTTCAAGAAGCTAGCACAAACCGTGTTTGATTTAGAGTTCGAACTGCATCTGTCAATATAGGACAAAACAGAGTGAAACCTAAAAATTCAAACTGTTCCTGCAAACGAATGCTTCAACCTAGGAGAAGGAAACTTGGGCATCCAAGTTTGATTGGTGCACTGCTCATTACTTGAAAGTATCATGAAGGTCGGAAGAAAAAATATATGATGAGATTTCAGGAGACTGTAGTTTTTTGGCAGCCTAACAACGCCTTTCATTGAATGTGTTATTCGCCAGTCTCTGCTTAAGGGTACATCAAGAGGAAACAAACCTTAGGGATAGAACGTAGAACTACTTTATTGTGTCATGTTTCAAGTAGCTAGCACAAACCTTGTTTGATTTAAAGTTCTAACTGCATCTGTCAATATAGGAGAAAACAGAGTGAAACCTAAAAATTCAAACTGTTCCTGCAAACGAATGCTTCAACCTAGAAGAACAAAACTTGGGCATCCAAGTGGGAATGGTGTACTGATCATTACTTGAATGTATCATGAAGATTGGATGAAAAAATATATGTTGAGATTTCAGGAGACTCTAGATTTTTGAAAGTTTGGCAACCCCTTTCAATATAAGTGTTCTTCGCCAGTCCCTGCATTAGGCTACATCAAGAGGAAACAAACCTTAGAGATAGAACGTAGAACTACTTTATTTTGTCAAGTTTCAAGAAGCTAGCACAAACCGTGTTAGATTTAGTGTTCTAGCTGCATCTGTCAATATAGGAGAAAACAGAGTGAAACCTAGAAATTCAAACTGTTACTGCAAACGAATGCATCAACCTAGGAGAACGAAACTTGGGCATCCAAGTTTGATTGGTGTACTGCTCATTACTTGAAAGTATCATTAAGGTCGGAAAAAAATATGTGTTGAGATTTCAGGAGACTCTAGTTTTTTGGCAGCCTAACAACGCCTTTCATTGAAAGTGTTATTCGCCAGTCTGTGCTGAAGGCTACATCAAGAGGAAACAAACCTTAGGGATAGAATGCAGAACTACTTTATTGTGTCAAGTTTCAAGAAGCTAGCCCAAACCGTGTATGATTTAGAGTTTGAACTACATTTGTCAATATAGGAGAAAGCAGAATGAAACCTAAAAATTCAAACTGTTACTGCAAACGAATGCTTCAACGTAGGAGAATGAAACTTGAGCATCCAAGTGGGATTGGTGTACTGATCATTACTCGAAAGTATCATGAAGATTGGATAAAAAAATATATGTTGAGATTTCAGAAGACTCTAGTTTGGGGAAGTTTGGCAACCCCTTTCAATAAAAGTGTTATTCGCCAGTAACTGCATTAGGCTACATCAAGAGGAAACAAACCTTAGAGATAGAACGTAGAACTAAAGTATTTTGTCAAGTTTCAAGAAGCTAGCACAAACCGTGTTTGATTTAGAGTTCGAACTGCATCTGTCAATATAGGACAAAACAGAGTGAAACCTAAAAATTCAAACTGTTCCTGCAAACGAATGCTTCAACCTAGGAGAACGAAACTTGGGCATCCAAGTTTGATTGGTGCACTGCTCATTACTTGAAAGTATCATGAAGGTCGGAAGAAAAAATATATGATGAGATTTCAGGAGACTGTAGTTTTTTGGCAGCCTAACAATGACTTTCATTGAATGTGTTATTCGCCAGTCTCTGCTTAAGGGTACATCAAGAGGAAACAAACCTTAGGGATAGAACGTAGAACTACTTTATCGTGTCATGTTTCAAGTAGCTAGCACAAACCGTGTTTGATTTAAAGTTCTAACTGCATCTGTCAATATAGGAGAAAACAGAGTGAAACCTAAAAATTCAAATTGTTCCTGCAAACGAATGCTTCAACCTAGAAGAACAAAACTTGGGCATCCAAGTGGGAATGGTGTACTGATCATTACTTGAATGTATCATGAAGATTGGATGAAAAAATATATGTTGAGATTTCAGGAGAGTCTAGTTTTTTGAAAGTTTGGCAACCCCTTTCAATATAAGTGTTATTCGCCAGACCCTGCATTAGGCTACATCAAGAGGAAACAAACCTTAGAGATAGAACGTAGAACTACTTTATTGTGTCAAGTTTCAAGAAGCTAGCACAAACCGTGTTTGATTTAGAGTTCTAGCTGCATCTGTCAATATAGGAGAAAACAGAGTGAAACCTAGAAATTCAAACTGTTACTGCAAACGAATGCATCAACCTAGGAGAACGAAACTTGGGCATCCAAGTTTAATTGGTGTACTGCTCATTACTTGAAAGTATCATTAAGTTCGGAAAAAAATATGTGTTGAGATTTCAGGAGACTCTAGTTTTTTGGCAGCCTAACAACGCCTTTCATTGAAAGTGTTATTCGCCAGTATGTGCTGAAGGCTACATCAAGAGGAAACAAACCTTAGGGATAGAATGTAGAACTACTTTATTGTGTCAAGTTTCAAGAAGCTAGCCCAAACCGTGTATGATTTAGAGTTTGAACTACATTTGTCAATATAGGAGAAAGCAGAATGAAACCTAAAAATTCAAACTGTTACTGCAAACGAATGCTTCAACGTAGGAGAAGGAAACTTGAGCATCCAAGTGGGATTGGTGTACTGATCATTACTCGAAAGTACCATGAAGATTGGATAAAAAAATGTATGTTGAGATTTCAGAAGACTCTAGTTTTGGGAAGTTTGGCAACCCCTTTCAATAAAAGTGTTATTCGCCAGTAACTGCATTAGGCTACATCAAGAGGAAACAAACCTTAGAGATAGAACGTAGAACTACAGTATTTTGTCAAGTTTCAAGAAGCTAGCACAAACCGTGTTTGATTTAGAGTTCGAACTGCATCTGTCAATATAGTACAAAACAGAGTGAAACCTAAAAATTCAAACTGTTCCTGCAAACGAATGCTTCAACCTAGGAGAACGAAACTTGGGCATCCAAGTTTGATTGGTGCACTGCTCATTACTTGAAAGTATCATGAAGGTCGGAAGAAAAAATATATGATGAGATTTCAGGAGACTGTAGTTTTTTGGCAGCCTAACAACGCCTTTCATTGAATGTGTTATTCGCCAGTCTCTGCTTAAGGCTACATCAAGAGGAAACAAACCTTAGGGATAGAACGTAGAACTACTTTATTGTGTCATGTTTCAAGTAGCTAGCACAAACCGTGTTTGATTTAAAGTTCTAACTGCATCTGTCCATATAGGAGAAAACAGAGTGAAACCTAAAAATTCAAATTGTTCCTGCAAACGAATGCTTCAACCTAGAAGAACAAAACTTGGGCATCCAAGTGGGAATGGTGTACTGATCATTACTTGAATGTATCATGAAGATTGGATGAAAAAATATATGTTGAGATTTCAGGAGACTCTAGTTTTTTGAAAGTTTGGCAACCCCTTTCAATATAAGTCTTATTCGCCAGTCCCTGCATTAGGCTACATCAAGAGGAAACAAACCTTAGAGATAGAACGTAGAACTACTTTATTGTGTCAAGTTTCAAGAAGCTAGCACAAACCGTGTTTGATTTAGAGTTCTAGCTGCATCTGTCAATATAGGAGAAAACAGAGTGAAACCTAGAAATTCAAACTGTTACTGCAAACGAATGCATCAACCTAGGAGAACGAAACTTGGGCATCCAAGTTTGATTGGTGTACTGCTCATTACTTGAAAGTATCATTAAGGTCGGAAAAAAATATGTGTTGAGATATCAGGAGACTCTAGTTTTTTGGCAGCCTAACAACGCCTTTCAATGAAAGTGTTATTCGCCAGTCTGTGCTGAAGGCTACATCAAGAGGAAACAAACCGTAGGGATAGAATGTAGAACTACTTTATTGTGTCAAGTTTCAAGAAGCTAGCCCAAACCGTGTATGATTTAGAGTTTGAACTACATTTGTCAATATAGGAGAAAGCAGAATGAAACCTAAAAATTCAAACTGTTACTGCAAACGAATGCTTCAACGTAGGAGAATGAAACTTGAGCATCCAAGTGGGATTGGTGTACTGATCATTACTCGAAAGTATCATGAAGATTGGATAAAAAAATATATCTTGAGATTTCAGAAGACTCTAGTTTTGGGAAGTTTGGCAACCCCTTTCAATAAAAGTGTTATTCGCCAGTCCCTGCATTAGGCTACATCAAGAGGAAACAAACCTTAGAGATAGAACGTAGAACTACAGTATTTTGTCAAGTTTCAAGAAGCTAGCACAAACCGTGTTTGATTTAGAGTTCGAACTGCATCTGTCAATATAGGACAAAACAGAGTGAAACCTAAAAATTCAAACTGTTCCTGCAAACGAATGCTTCAAACTAGGAGAACGAAACTTGGGCATCCAAGTTTGATTGGTGCACTGCTCATTACTTGAAAGTATCATGAAGGTCGGAAGAAAAAATATATGATGAGATTTCAGGAGACTGTAGTTTTTTGGCAGCCTAACAACGCCTTTCATTGAATGTGTTATTCGCCAGTCTCTGTTTAAGGCTACATCAAGAGGAAACAAACCTTCGGGATAGAACGTAGAACTACTTTATTGTGTCATGTTTCAAGTAGCTAGCACAAACCTTGTTTGATTTAAAGTTCTAACTGCATCTGTCAATATAGGAGAAAACAGAGTGAAACCTAAAAATTCAAACTGTTCCTGCAAACGAATGCTTCAACCTAGAAGAACAAAACTTGGGCATCCAAGTGGGAATGGTGTACTGATCATTACTTGAATGTATCATGAAGATTGGATGAAAAAATATATGTTGAGATTTCAGGAGACTCTAGTTTTTTGAAAGTTTGGCAACCCCTTTCAATATAAGTGTTATACGCCAGTCCCTGCATTAGACTACATCAAGAGGAAACAAACCTTAGAGATAGAACGTAGAACTACTTTATTGTGTCAAGTTTCAAGAAGCTAGCACAAACCGTGTTTGATTTAGAGTTCTAGCTGCATCTGTCAATATAGGAGAAAACAGAGTGAAACCTAGAAATTCAAACTGTAACTGCAAACGAATGCATCAACCTAGGAGAACGAAACTTGGGCATCCAAGTTTGATTGGTGTACTGCTCATTACTTGAAAGTATCATTAAGGTCGGAAAAAAATATGTGTTGAGATATCAGGAGACTCTAGTTTTTTGGCAGCCTAACAACGCCTTTCATTGAAAGTGTTATTCGCCAGTCTGTGCTGAAGGCTACATCAAGAGGAAACAAACCTTAGGGATAGAATGTAGAACTACTTTATTGTGTCAAGTTTCAAGAAGCTAGCCCAAACCGTGTATGATTTAGAGTTTGAACTACATTTGTCAATATAGGAGAAAGCAGAATGAAACCTAAAAATTCAAACTGTTACTGCAAACGAATGCTTCAACGTAGGAGAATGAAACTTGAGCATCCAAGTGGGATTGGTGTACTGATCATTACTCGAAAGGATCATGAAGATTGGATAAAAAAATATATCTTGAGATTTCAGAAGACTCTAGTTTTGGGAAGTTTGGCAACCCCTTTCAATAAAAGTGTTATTCGCCAGTCCCTGCATTAGGCTACATCAAGAGGAAACAAACCTTAGAGATAGAACGTAGAACTACAGTATTTTGTCAAGTTTCAAGAAGCTAGCACAAACCGTGTTTGATTTAGAGTTCGAACTGCATCTGTCAATATAGGACAAAACAGAGTGAAACCTAAAAATTCAAACTGTTCCTGCAAACGAATGCTTCAACCTAGGAGAACGAAACTTGGGCATCCAAGTTTGATTGGTGCACTGCTCATTACTTGAAGTATCATGAAGGTCGGAAGAAAAAATATATGATGAGATTTCAGGAGACTGTAGTTTTTTGGCAGCCTAACAACGCCTTTCATTGAATGTGTTATTCGCCAGTCTCTGCTTAAGGCTACATCAAGAGGAAACAAACCTTAGGGATAGAACGTAGAACTACTTTATTGTGTCATGTTTCAAGTAGCTAGCACAAACCGTGTTTGATTTAAAGTTCTAACTGCATCTGTCAATATAGGAGAAAACAGAGTGAAACCTAAAAATTCAAACTGTTCCTGCAAACGAATGCTTCAACCTAGAAGAACAAAACTTGGGCATCCAAGTGGGAATGGTGTACTGATCATTACTTGAATGTATCATGAAGATTGGATGAAAAAATATATGTTGAGATTTCAGAAGACTCTAGTTTTTGGAAGTTTGGCAACCCCTTTCAATAAAAGTGTTATTCGCCAGTAACTGCATTAGGCTACATCAAGAGGAAACAAACCTTAGAGATAGAACGTAGAACTACAGTATTTTGTCAAGTTTCAAGAATCTAGCACAAACCGTGTTTGATTTAGAGTTCGAACTGCATCTCTCAATATAGGACAAAACAGAGTGAAACCTAAAAATTCAAACTGTTCCTGCAAACGAATGCTTCAACCTAGGAGAACGAAACTTGGGCATCCAAGTTTGATTGGTGCACTGCTCATTACTTGAAAGTATCATGAAGGTCGGAAGAAAAAATATATGATGAGATTTCAGGAGACTGTAGTTTTTTGGCAGCCTAACAACGCCTTTCATTGAATGTATTATTCGCCAGTCTCTGCTTAAGGGTACATCAAGAGGAAACAAACCTTAGGGATAGAACGTAGAACTACTTTTTTGTGTCATGTTTCAAGTAGCTAGCACAAACCGTGTTTGATTTAAAGTTCCAACTGCATCTGTCAATATAGGAGAAAACAGAGTGAAACCTAAAAATTCAAACTGTTCCTGCAAACGAATGCTTCAACCTAGAAGAACAAAACTTGAGCATCCAAGTGGGATTGGTGTACTGATCATTACTCGAAAGTATCATGAAGATTGGATAAAAAAATATATGTTGAGATTTCAGAAGACTCTAGTTTTGGGAAGTTTGGCAACCCCTTTCATTAAAAGTGTTATTCGCCAGTCCCTGCATTAGGCTACATCAAGAGGAAACAAACCTTAGAGATAGAACGTAGAACTACAGTATTTTGTCAAGTTTCAAGAAGCTAGCACAAACCGTGTTTGATTTAGAGTTCGAACTGCATCTGTCAATATAGGACAAAACAGAGTGAAACCTAAAAATTCAAACTGTTCCCTGCAAACGAATGCTTCAACCTAGGAGAACGAAACTTGGGCATCCAAGTTTGATTGGTGCACTGCTCATTACTTGAAAGTATCATGAAGGTCGGAAGAAAAAATATATGATGAGATTTCAGGAGACTGTAGTTTTTTGGCAGCCTAACAACGCCTTTCATTGAATGTGTTATTCGCCAGTCTCTGCTTAAGGCTACATCAAGAGGAAACAAACCTTAGGGATAGAACGTAGAACTACTTTATTGTGTCATGTTTCAAGTAGCCAGCACAAACCGTGTTTGATTTAAAGTTCTAACTGCATCTGTCAATATAGGAGAAAACAGAGTGAAACCTAAAAATTCAAACTGTTCCTGCAAACGAATGCTTCAACCTAGAAGAACAAAACTTGGGCATCCAAGTGGGAATGGTGTACTGATGATTACTTGAATGTATCATGAAGATTGGATGAAAAAATATATGTTGAGATTTCAGGAGACTCTAGTTTTTTGAAAGTTTGGCAACCCCTTTCAATATTAGTGTTATTCACCAGTCCCTGCATTAGGCTACATCAAGAGGAAACAAACCTTAGAGATAGAACGTAGAACTACTTTATTGTGTCAAGTTTCAAGAAGCTAGCACAAACCGTGTTTGATTTAGAGTTCTAGCTGCATCTGTCAATATAGGAGAAAACAGAGTGAAACCTAGAAATTCAAACTGTTACTGCAAACGAATGCATCAACCTAGGAGAACGAAACTTGGGCATCCAAGTTTGATTGGTGTACTGCTCATTACTTGAAAGTATCATTAAGGTCGGAAAAAAATATGTGTTGAGATTTCAGGAGACTCTAGTTTTTTGGCAGCCTAACAACGCCTTTCATTGAAAGTGTTATTCGCCAGTCTGTGCTGAAGGCTACATCAAGAGGAAACAAACCTTAGGAATAGAATGTAGAAATACTTTATTGTGTCAAGTTTCAAGAAGCTAGCCCAAACCGTGTATGATTTAGAGTTTGAACTACATTTGTCAATATAGGAGAAAGCAGAATGAAACCTAAAAATTCAAACTGTTACTGCAAACGAATGCTTCAACGTAGGAGAAGGAAACTTGAGCATCCAAGTGGGATTGGTGTACTGATCATTACTAGAAAGTATCATGAAGATTGGATAAAAAAATATATGTTGAGATTTTAGAAGACTCTAGTTTTGGGAAGTTTGGCAACCCATTTCAATAAAAGTGTTATTCGCCAGTCCCTGCATTAGGCTACATCAAGAGGAAACAAACCTTAGAGATAGAACGTAGAACTACAGTATTTTGTCAAGTTTCAAGAAGCTAGCACAAACCGTGTTTGATTTAGAGTTCGAACTGCATCTGTCAATATAGGACAAAACAGAGTGAAACCTAAAAATTCAAACTGTTCCTGCAAACGAATGCTTCAAACTAGGAGAACGAAACTTGGGCATCCAAGTTTGATTGGTGCACTGCTCATTACTTGAAAGTATCATGAAGGTCGGAAGAAAAAATATATGATGAGATTTCAGGAGACTGTAGTTTTTTGCTAGCCTAACAACGCCTTTCATTGAATGTGTTATTCGCCAGTCTCTGCTTAAGGGTACATCAAGAGGAAACAAACCTTAGGGATAGAACGTAGAACTACTTTATTGTGTCATGTTTCAAGTAGCTAGCACAAACCGTGTTTGATTTAAAGTTCTAACTGCATCTGTCAATATAGGAGAAAACAGAGTGAAACCTAAAAATTCAAACTGTTCCTGCAAACGAATGCTTCAACCTAGAAGAACAAAACTTGGGCATCCAAGTGGGAATGGTGTACTGATCATTACTTGAATGTATCATGAAGATTGGATGAAAAAATATATGTTGAGATTTCAGAAGACTCTAGTTTTTGGAAGTTTGGCAACCCCTTTCAATAAAAGTGTTATTCGCCAGTAACTGCATTAGGCTACATCAAGAGGAAACAAACCTTAGAGATAGAACGTAGAACTACAGTATTTTGTCAAGTTTCAAGAAGCTAGCACAAACCGTGTTTGATTTAGAGTTCGAACTGCATCTCTCAATATAGGACAAAACAGAGTGAAACCTAAAAATTCAAACTGTTCCCTGCAAACGAATGCTTCAACCTAGGAGAACGAAACTTGGGCATCCAAGTTTGATTGGTGCACTGCTCATTACTTGAAAGTATCATGAAGGTCGGAAGAAAAAATATATGATGAGATTTCAGGAGACTGTAGTTTTTTGGCAGCCTAACAACGCCTTTCATTGAATGTATTATTCGCCAGTCTCTGCTTAAGGGTACATCAAGAGGAAACAAACCTTAGGGATAGAACGTAGAACTACTTTTTTGTGTCATGTTTCAAGTAGCTAGCACAAACCGTGTTTGATTTAAAGTTCCAACTGCATCTGTCAATATAGGAGAAAACAGAGTGAAACCTAAAAATTCAAACTGTTCCTGCAAACGAATGCTTCAACCTAGAAGAACAAAACTTGAGCATCCAAGTGGGATTGGTGTACTGATCATTACTCGAAAGTATCATGAAGATTGGATAAAAAAACTATATGTTGAGATTTCAGAAGACTCTAGTTTTGGGAAGTTTGGCAACCCCTTTCATTAAAAGTGTTATTCGCCAGTCCCTGCATTAGGCTACATCAAGAGGAAACAAACCTTAGAGATAGAACGTAGAACTACAGTATTTTGTCAAGTTTCAAGAAGCTAGCACAAACCGTGTTTGATTTAGAGTTCGAACTGCATCTGTCAATATAGGACAAAAGAGAGTGAAACCTAAAAATTCAAACTGTTCCTGCAAACGAATGCTTCAACCTAGGAGAACGAAACTTGGGCATCCAAGTTTGATTGGTGCACTGCTCATTACTTGAAAGTATCATGAAGGTCGGAAGAAAAAATATATGATGAGATTTCAGGAGACTGTAGTTTTTTGGCAGCCTAACAACGCCTTTCATTGAATGTGTTATTCGCCAGTCTCTGCTTAAGGCTACATCAAGAGGAAACAAACATTAGGGATAGAACGTAGAACTACTTTATTGTGTCATGTTTCAAGTAGCCAGCACAAACCGTGTTTGATTTAAAGTTCTAACTGCATCTGTCAATATAGGAGAAAACAGAGTGAAACCTAAAAATTCAAACTGTTCCTGCAAACGAATGCTTCAACCTAGAAGAACAAAACTTGGGCATCCAAGTGGGAATGGTGTACTGATCATTACTTGAATGTATCATGAAGATTGGATGAAAAAATATATGTTGAGATTTCAGGAGACTCTAGTTTTTTGAAAGTTTGGCAACCCCTTTCAATATTAGTGTTATTCACCAGTCCCTGCATTAGGCTACATCAAGAGGAAACAAACCTTAGAGATAGAACGTAGAACTACTTTATTGTGTCAAGTTTCAAGAAGCTAGCACAAACCGTGTTTGATTTAGAGTTCTAGCTGCATCTGTCAATATAGGAGAAAACAGAGTGAAACCTAGAAATTCAAACTGTTACTGCAAACGAATGCATCAACCTAGGAGAACGAAACTTGGGCATCCAAGTTTGATTGGTGTACTGCTCATTACTTGAAAGTATCATTAAGGTCGGAAAAAAATATGTGTTGAGATTTCAGGAGACTCTAGTTTTTTGGCAGCCTAACAACGCCTTTCATTGAAAGTGTTATTCGCCAGTCTGTGCTGAAGGCTACATCAAGAGGAAACAAACCTTAGGGATAGAATGTAGAACTACTTTATTGTGTCAAGTTTCAAGAAGCTAGCCCAAACCGTGTATGTTTTAGAGTTTGAACTACATTTGTCAATATAGGAGAAAGCAGAATGAAACCTAAAAATTCAAACTGTTACTGCAAACGAATGCTTCAACGTAGGAGAAGGAAACTTGAGCATCCAAGTGGGATTGGTGTACTGATCATTACTCGAAAGTATCATGAAGATTGGATAAAAAAATATATGTTGAGATTTCAGAAGACTCTAGTTTTGGGAAGTTTGGCAACCCATTTCAATAAAAGTGTTATTCGCCAGTCCCTGCATTAGGCTACATCAAGAGGAAACAAACCTTAGAGATAGAACGTAGAACTACAGTATTTTGTCAAGTTTCAAGAAGCTAGCACAAACCGTGTTTGATTTAGAGTTCAAACTGCATCTGTCAATATAGGACAAAACAGAGTGAAACCTAAAAATTCAAACTGCTCCTGCAAACGAATGCTTCAACCTATGAGAAAGAAACTTGGGCATTCAAGTTTGATTGGTGCACTGCTCATTACTTGAATGTATCATGAAGGTCGGAAGAAAAAATATATGATGAGATTTCAGGAGAATGTAGTTTTTTGGCAGCCTAACAACGCCTTTCATTGAATGTGTTATTCGCCAGTCTCTGCTTAAGGGTACATCAAGAGGAAACAAACCTTAGGGATAGAACGTAGAACTACTTTATTGTGTCATGTTTCAAGTAGCTAGCACAAACCGTGTTTGATTTAAAGTTCTAACTGCATCTGTCAATATAGGAGAAAACAGAGTGAAACCTAAAAATTCAAACTGTTCCTGCAAACGAATGCTTCAATCTAGAAGAACAAAACTTGGGCATCCAAGTGGGAATGGTGTACTGATCATTACTTGAATGTATAATGAAGATTGGATGAAAAAATATATGTTGAGATTTCAGGAGACTCTATTTTTTTGAAAGTTTGGCAACCCCTTTCAATATAAGTGTTATTCGCCAGTCCCTGCATTAGGCTACATCAAGAGGAAACAAACCTTAGAGATAGAACGTAGAACTACTTTATTGTGTCAAGTTTCAAGAAGCTAGCACAAACCGTGTTTGATTTAGAGTTCTAGCTGCATCTGTCAATATAGGAGAAAACAGAGTGAAACCTAGAAATTCAAACTGTTACTGCAAACGAATGCATCAACCTAGGAGAACGAAACTTGGGCATCCAAGTTTGATTGGTGTACTGCTCATTACTTGAAAGTATCATTAAGGTCGGAAAAAAATATGTGTTGAGATTTCAGGAGACTCTAGTTTTTTGGCAGCCTAACAACGCCTTTCATTGAAAGTGTTATTCGCCAGTCTGTGCTGAAGGCTACATCAAGAGGAAACAAACCTTAGGGATAGAATGTAGAACTACTTTATTGTGTCAAGTTTCAAGAAGCTAGCCCAAACCGTGTATGATTTAGAGTTTGAACTACATTTGTCAATATAGGAGAAAGCAGAATGAAACCTAAAAATTCAAACTGTTACTGCAAACGAATGCTTCAACGTAGGAGAAGGAAACTTGAGCATCCAAGTGGGATTGGTGTACTGATCATTACTCGAAAGTATCATGAAGATTGGATAAAAAAATATATGTTGAGATTTCAGAAGACTCTAGTTTTGGGAAGTTTGGCAACCCCTTTCAATAAAAGTGTTATTCGCCAGTCCCTGCATTAGGCTACATCAAGAGGAAACAAACCTTAGAGATAGAACGTAGAACTACAGTATTTTGTCAAGTTTCAAGAAGCTAGCACAAACCGTGTTTGATTTAGAGTTCGAACTGCATCTGTCAATATAGGACAAAACAGAGTGAAACCTAAAAATTCAAACTGCTCCTGCAAACGAATGCTTCAACCTATGAGAACGAAACTTGGGCATCCAAGTTTGATTGGTGCACTGCTCATTACTTGAAAGTATCATGAAGGTCGGAAGAAAAAATATATGATGAGATTTCAGGAGACTGTAGTTTTTTGGCAGCCTAACAACGCCTTTCATTGAATGTGTTATTCGCCAGTCTCTGCTTAAGGGTACATCAAGAGGAAACAAACCTTAGGGATAGAACGTAGAACTACTTTATTGTGTCATGTTTCAAGTAGCTAGCACAAACCGTGTTTGATTTAAAGTTCTAACTGCATCTGTCAATATAGGAGAAAACAGAGTGAAACCTAAAAATTCAAACTGTTCCTGCAAACGAATGCTTCAACCTAGAAGAACAAAACTTGGGCATCCAAGTGGGAATGGTGTACTGATCATTACTTGAATGTATCATGAAGTTTGGATGAAAAAATATATGTTGAGATTTCAGGAGACTCTAGTTTTTTGAAAGTTTGGCAACCCCTTTCAATATTAGTGTTATTCACCAGTCCCTGCATTAGGCTACATCAAGAGGAAACAAACCTTAGAGATAGAACGTAGAACTATTTTATTGTGTCAAGTTTCAAGAAGCTAGCACAAACCGTGTTTGATCTAGAGTTATAGCTGCATCTGTCAATATAGGAGAAAACAGAGTGAAACCTAGAAATTCAAACTGTAACTGCAAACGAATGCATCAACCTAGGAGAACGAAACTTGGGCATCCAAGTTTGATTGGTGTACTGCTCATTACTTGAAAGTATGATTAAGGTCGGAAAAAAATATGTGTTGAGATTTCAGGAGACTCTAGTTTTTTGGCAGCCTAACAACGGCTTTCATTGAAAGTGTTATTCGCCAGTCTGTGCTGAAGGCTACATCAAGAGGAAACAAACCTTAGGGATAGAATGTAGAACTACTTTATTGTGTCAAGTTTCAAGAAGCTAGCCCAAACCGTGTATGATTTAGAGTTTGAACTACATTTGTCAATATAGGAGAAAGCAGAATGAAACCTAAAAATTCAAACTGTTACTGCAAACGAATGCTTCAACGTAGGAGAAGGAAACTTGAGCATCCAAGTGGGATTGGTGTAGTGATCATTACTCGAAAGTATCATGAAGATTGGATAAAAAAATATATGTTGAGATTTCAGAAGACTCTAGTTTTGGGAAGTTTGGCAACCCATTTCAATAAAAGTGTTATTCGCCAGTCCCTGCATTAGGCTACATCAAGAGGAAACAAACCTTAGAGATAGAACGTAGAACTACAGTATTTTGTCAAGTTTCAAGAAGCTAGCACAAACCGTGTTTGATTTAGAGTTCGAACTGCATCTGTCAATATAGGACAAAACAGAGTGAAACCTAAAAATTCAAACTGCTCCTGCAAACGAATGCTTCAACCTATGAGAACGAAACTTGGGCATCCAAGTTTGATTGGTGCACTGCTCATTACTTGAAAGTATCATGAAGGTCGGAAGAAAAAATATATGATGAGATTTCAGGAGACTGTAGTTTTTTGGCAGCCTAACAACGCCTTTCATTGAATGTGTTATTCGCCAGTCTCTGCTTAAGGGTACATCAAGAGGAAACAAACCTTAGGGATAGAACGTAGAACTACTTTATTGTGTCATGTTTCAAGTAGCTAGCACAAACCGTGTTTGATTTAAAGTTCTAGCTGCATCTGTCAATATAGGAGAAAACAGATTGAAACCTAGAAATTCAAACTGTTACTGCAAACGAATGCATCAACCTAGGAGAACGAAACTTGGGCATCCAAGTTTGATTGGTGTACTGCTCATTACTTGAAAGTATGATTAAGGTCGGAAAAAAATATGTGTTGAGATTTCAGGTGACTCTAGTTTTTTGGCAGCCTAACAACGCCTTTCATTGAAAGTGTTATTCGCCAGTCTGTGCTGAAGGCTACATCAAGAGGAAACAAACCTTAGGGATAGAATGTAGAACTACTTTATTGTGTCAAGTTTCAAGAAGCTAGCCCAAACCGTGTATGATTTAGAGTTTGAACTACATTTGTCAATATAGAAGAAAACAGTGAAACCTAAAAATTAAAACTGTAACTGCAAACGAATGCTTCAACGTAGGAGAATGAAACTTGAGCATCCAAGTGGGATTGGTGCACTGATCATTACTCGAAAGTATCATGAAGATTGGATGCAAAAATATATGTTGAGATTTCAGAAGATTCTAGTTTTGGGAAGTTTGGCAACCCCTTTCAATAAAAGTGTTATTCGCCAGTCCCTGCATTAGGCTACATCAAGAGGAAACAAACCTTAGAGATAGAACGTAGAACTACAGTATTTTGTCAAGTTTCAAGAAGCTAGCACAAACCGTGTTTGATTTAGAGTTCGAACTGCATCTGTCAATATACGACAAAACAGAGTGAAACCTAAAAATTCAAACTGTTCCTGCAAACGAATGCTTCAACCTAGGAGAACGAATCTTGGGCATCCAACTTTGATTGGTGCACTGCTCATTACTTGAAAGTATCATGAAGGTCGGAAGAAAAAATATATGATGAGATTTCAGGAGACTGTAGTTTTTTGGCAGCCTAACAACGCCTTTCATTGAATGTTTTATTCGCCAGTCTCTGCTTAAGGGTACATCAAGAGGAAACAAACCTTAGGGATAGAACGTAGAACTACTTTATTGTGTCATGTTTCAAGTAGCTAGCACAAACCGTGTTTGATTTAAAGTTCTAACTGCATCTGTCAATATAGGGGAAAACAGAGTGAAACCTAAAAATTCAAACTGTTCCTGCAAACGAATGCTTCAACCTAGAAGAACAAAACTTGGGCATCCAAGTGGGAATGGTGTACTGATCATTACTTGAATGTATCATGAAGATTGGATGAAAAAATATATGTTGAGATTTCAGGAGACTCTAGTTATTTGAAAGTTTGGCAACCCCTTTCAATATAAGTGCTCTTCGCCAGTCCCTGCATTAGGCTACATCAAGAGGAAACAAACCTTAGAGATAGAACGTAGAACTACTTTATTGTGTCAAGTTTCAAGAAGCTATCACAAACCGTGTTTGATCTAGAGTTCTAGATGCATCTGTCAATATAGGAGAAAACAGAGTGAAACCTAGAAATTCAAACTGTAACTGCAAACGAATGCATCAACCTAGGAGAACGAAACTTGGGCATCCAAGTTTGATTGGTGTACTGCTCATTACTTGAAAGTATGATTAAGGTCGGAAAAAAATATGTGTTGAGATTTCAGGAGACTCTAGTTTTTTGGCAGCCTAACAACACCTTTCATTGAAAGTGTTATTCGCCAGTCTGTGCTGAAGGCTACATCAAGAGGAAACAAACCTTAGGGATAGAATGTAGAACTACTTTATTGTGTCAAGTTTCAAGAAGCTAGCCCTAACCGTGTATGATTTAGAGTTTGAACTACATTTGTCAATATAGAAGAAAACAGTGAAACCTAAAAATTAAAACTGTTACTGCAAACGAATGCTTCAACGTAGGAGAATGAAACTTGAGCATCCAAGTGGGATTGGTGTACTGATCATTACTCGAAAGTATCATGAAGATTGGATAAAAAAATATATGTTGAGATTTCAGAAGACTCTAGTTTTGGGAAGTTTGGCAACCCCTTTCAATAAAAGTGTTATTCGCCAGTCCCTGCATTAGGCTACATCAAGAGGAAACAAACCTTAGAGATAGAACGTAGAACTACAGTATTTTGTCAAGTTTCAAGAAGCTAGCACAAACCGTGTTTGATTTAGAGTTCGAACTGCATCTGTCAATATAGGACAAAACAGAGTGAAACCTAAAAATTCAAACTGTTCCTGCAAACGAATGCTTCAACCTAGGAGAACGAAACTCGGGCATCCAAGTTTGATTGGTGCACTGCTCATTACTTGAAAGTATCATGAAGGTCGGAAGAAAAAATATATGATGAGATTTCAGGAGACTCTAGTTTTTTGGCAGCCTAACAACGCCTTTCATTGAATGTGTTATTCGCCAGTCTCTGCTTAAATGTACATCAAGAGGAAACAAACCTTAGGGATAGAAGGTAGAACTACTTTATTGTGTCATGTTTCAAGTAGCTAGCACAAACCGTGTTTGATTTAAAGTTCTAACTGCATCTGTCAATATAGGAGAAAACAGAGTGAAACCTAAAAATTCAAACTGTTCCTGCAAACGAATGCTTCAACCTAGAAGAACAAAACTTGGGCATCCAAGTGGGAATGGTGTACTGATCATTACTTGAATGTATCATGAAGATTGGATGAAAAAATATATGTTGAGATTTCAGGAGACTCTAGTTTTTTGAAAGTTTGGCAACCCCTTTCAATATAAGTGTTATTCGCCAGTCCCTGCATTAGGCTACATCAAGAGGAAACAAACCTTAGAGATAGAACGTAGAACTACTTTATTGTGTCAAGTTTCAAGAAGCGAGCACAAACCGTGTTTGATTTAGAGTTCTAGCTGCATCTGTCAATATAGGAGAAAACAGATTGAAACCTAGAAATTCAAACTGTTACTGCAAACGAATGCATCAACCTAGGAGAACGAAACTTGGGCATCCAAGTTTGATTGGTGTACTGCTCATTACTTGAAAGTATCATTAAGGTCGGAAAAAAATATGTGTTGAGATTTCAGGAGACTCTAGTTTTTTGGCAGCCTAACAACGCCTTTCATTGAAAGTGTTATTCGCCAGTCTGTGCTGAAGGCTACATCAAGAGGAAACAAACCTTAGGGATAGAATGTAGAACTACTTTATTGTGTCAAGTTTCAAGAAGCTAGCCAAAACCGTGTATGATTTAGAGTTTGAACTACATTTGTCAATATAGGAGAAAGCAGAATGAAACCTAAAAATTCAAACTGTTACTGCAAACGAATGCTTCAACGTAGGAGAAGGAGACTTGAGCATCCAAATGGGACTGGTGTACTGATCATTACTCGAAAGTATCATGAAGATTGGATAAAAAAATATATGTTGAGATTTCAGAAGACTCTAGTTTTGGGAAGTTTGGCAACCCATTTCAATAAAAGTGTTATTCGCCAGTCCCTGCATTAGGCTACATCAAGAGGAAACAAACCTTAGAGATAGAACGTAGAACTACAGTATTTTGTCAAGTTTCAAGAAGCTAGCACAAACCGTGTTTGATTTAGAGTTCGAACTGCATCTGTCAATATAGGACAAAACAGAGTGAAACCTAAAAATTCAAACTGCTCCTGCAAACGAATGCTTCAACCTATGAGAACGAAACTTGGGCATCCAAGTTTGATTGGTGCACTGCTCATTACTTGAAAGTATCATGAAGGTCGGAAGAAAAAATATATGATGAGATTTCAGGAGACTGTAGTTTTTTGGCAGCCTAACAACGCCTTTCATTGAATGTGTTATTCGCCAGTCTCTGCTTAAGGGTACATCAAGAGGAAACAAACCTTAGGGATAGAACGTAGAACTACTTTATTGTGTCATGTTTCAAGTAGCTAGCACAAACCGTGTTTGATTTAAAGTTCTAACTGCATCTGTCAATATAGGAGAAAACAGAGTGAAACCTAAAAATTCAAACTGTTCCTGCAAACGAATGCTTCAACCTAGAAGAACAAAACTTGGGCATCCAAGTAGGAATGGTGTACTGATCATTACTTGAATGTATCATGAAGATTGGATGAAAAAATATATGTTGAGATTTCAGGAGACTCTAGTTTTTTGAAAGTTTGTCAACCCCTTTCAATATAAGTGTTATTCGCCAGTCCCTGCATTAGGCTACATCAAGAGGAAACAAACCTTAGAGATAGAACGTAAAACTACTTTATTGTGTCAAGTTTCAAGAAGCTAGCACAAACCGTGTTTGATTTAGAGTTCTAGCTGCATCTGTCAATATAGGAGAAAACAGATTGAAACCTAGAAATTCAAACTGTTACTGCAAACGAATGCATCAACCTAGGAGAACGAAACTTGGGCATCCAAGTTTGATTGGTGTACTGCTCATTACTTGAAAGTATGATTAAGGTCGGAAAAAAATATGTGTTGAGATTTCAGGTGACTCTAGTTTTTTGGCAGCCTAACAACGCCTTTCATTGAAAGTGTTATTCGCCAGTCTGTGCTGAAGGCTACATCAAGAGGAAACAAACCTTAGGGATAGAATGTAGAACTACTTTATTGTGTCAAGTTTCAAGAAGCTAGCCCAAACCGTGTATGATTTAGAGTTTGAACTACATTTGTCAATATAGAAGAAAACAGTGAAACCTAAAAATTAAAACTGTTACTGCAAACGAATGCTTCAACGTAGGAGTATGAAACTTGAGCATCCAAGTGGGATTGGTGCACTGATCATTACTCGAAAGTATCATGAAGATTGGATGCAAAAATATATGTTGAGATTTCAGAAGATTCTAGTTTTGGGAAGTTTGGCAACCCCTTTCAATAAAAGTGTTATTCGCCAGTCCCTGCATTAGGCTACATCAAGAGGAAACAAACCTTAGAGATAGAACGTAGAACTACAGTATTTTGTCAAGTTTCAAGAAGCTAGCACAAACCGTGTTTGATTTAGAGTTCGAACTGCATCTGTCAATATACGACAAAACAGAGTGAAACCTAAAAATTCAAACTGTTCCTGCAAACGAATGCTTCAACCTAGGAGAACGAAACTTGGGCATCCAACTTTGATTGGTGCACTGCTCATTACTTGAAAGTATCATGAAGGTCGGAAGAAAAAATATATGATGAGATTTCAGGAGACTGTAGTTTTTTGGCAGCCTAACAACGCCTTTCATTGAATGTGTTATTCGCCAGTCTCTGCTTAAGGGTACATCAAGAGGAAACAAACCTTAGGGATAGAACGTAGAACTACTTTATTGTGTCATGTTTCAAGTAGCTAGCACAAACCGTGTTTGATTTAAAGTTCTAACTGCATCTGTCAATATAGGGGAAAACAGAGTGAAACCTAAAAATTCAAACTGTTCCTGCAAACGAATGCTTCAACCTAGAAGAACAAAACTTGGGCATCCAAGTGGGAATGGTGTACTGATCATTACTTGAATGTATCATGAAGATTGGATGAAAAAATATATGTTGAGATTTCAGGAGACTCTAGTTTTTTGAAAGTTTGGCAACCCCTTTCAATATAAGTGTTCTTCGCCAGTCCCTGCATTAGGCTACATCAAGAGGAAACAAACCTTAGAGATAGAACGTAGAACTACTTTATTGTGTCAAGTTTCAAGAAGCTATCACAAACCGTGTTTGATCTAGAGTTCTAGATGCATCTGTCAATATAGGAGAAAACAGAGTGAAACCTAGAAATTCAAACTGTAACTGCAAACGAATGCATAAACCTAGGAGAACGAAACTTGGGCATCCAAGTTTGATTGGTGTACTGCTCATTACTTGAAAGTATGATTAAGGTCGGAAAAAAATATGTGTTGAGATTTCAGGAGACTCTAGTTTTTTGGGAGCCTAACAACGCCTTTCATTGAAAGTGATATTCGCCAGTCTGTGCTGAAGGCTACATCAAGAGGAAACAAACCTTAGGGATAGAATGTAGAACTACTTTATTGTGTCAAGTTTCAAGAAGCTAGCCCAAACCGTGTATGATTTAGAGTTTGAACTACATTTGTCAATATAGAAGAAAACAGTGAAACCTAAAAATTAAAACTGTTACTGCAAACGAATGCTTCAACGTAGGAGAATGAAACTTGAGCATCCAAGTGGGATTGGTGTACTGATCATTACTCGAAAGTATCATGAAGATTGGATAAAAAAATATATGTTGAGATTTCAGAAGACTCTAGTTTTGGGAAGTTTGGCAACCCCTTTCAATAAAAGTGTTATTCGCCAGTCCCTGCATTAGGCTACATCAAGAGGAAACAAACCTTAGAGATAGAACGTAGAACTACAGTATTTTGTCAAGTTTCAAGAAGCTAGCACAAACCGTGTTTGATTTAGAGTTCGAACTGCATCTGTCAATATAGGACAAAACAGAGTGAAACCTAAAAATTCAAACTGTTCCTGCAAACGAATGCTTCAACCTAGGAGAACGAAACTCGGGCATCCAAGTTTGATTGGTGCACTGCTCATTACTTGAAAGTATCATGAAGGTCGGAAGAAAAAATATATGATGAGATTTCAGGAGACTCTAGTTTTTTGGCAGCCTAACAATGCCTTTCATTGAATGTGTTATTCGCCAGTCTCTGCTTAAGGCTACATTAAGAGGAAACAAACCTTAGGGATAGAACGTAGAACTACTTTATTGTGTCATGTTTCAAGTAGATAGCAGAAACCGTGTTTGATTTAAAGTTCTAACTGCATCTGGCAATATAGGAGAAAACAGAGTGAAACCTAAAACTTCAAACTGTTCCTGCAAACGAATGCTTCAACCTAGAAGAACAAAACTTGGGCATCCAAGTGGGAATGGTGTACTGATCATTACTTGAATGTATCATGAAGATTGGATGAAAAAATATATGTTGAGATTTCAGGAGACTCTAGTTTTTTGAAAGTTTGGCAACCCCTTTCAATATAAGTGTTATTCGCCAGTCCCTGCATTAGGCTACATCAAGAGGAAACAAACCTTAGAGATAGAACGTAGAACTACTTTATTGTGTCAAGTTTCAAGAAGCTAGCACAAACTGTGTTTGATCTAGAGTTCTAGCTGCATCTGTCAATATAGGAGAAAACAGAGTGAAACCTAGAAATTCAAACTGTTACTGCAAACGAATGCATCAACCTAGGAGAACGAAACTTGGGCATCCAAGTTTGATTGGTGTACTGCTCATTACTTGAAAGTATCATTAAGGTCGGAAAAAATATGTGTTGAGATTTCAGGAGACTCTAGTTTTTTGGCAGCCTAACATCGCTTTTCATTGAAAGTGTTATTCGCCAGTCTGTGCTGAAGGCTACATCAAGAGGAAACAAACCTTAGGGATAGAATGTAGAACTACTTTATTGTGTCAAGTTTCAAGAAGCTAGCCCAAACCGTGTATGATTTAGAGTTTGAACTACATTTGTCAATATAGAAGAAAACAGTGAAACCTAAAAATTAAAACTTTTATTGCAAACGAATGCTTCAACGTAGGAGAATGAAACTTGAGCATCCAAGTGGGATTGGTGTACTGATCATTACTCGAAAGGATCATGAAGATTGGATGCAAAAATATATGTTGAGATTTCAGAAGACTCTAGTTTTTGGAAGTTTGGCAACCCCTTTCAATAAAAGTGTTATTCGCCAGTAACTGCATTAGGCTACATCAAGAGGAAACAAACCTTAGAGATAGAACGTAGAACTACAGTATTTTGTCAAGTTTCAAGAAGCTAGCACAAACCGTGTTTGATTTAGAGTTCGAACTGCATCTGTCAATATAGGACAAAACAGAGTGAAACCTAAAAATTCAAACTGTTCCTGCAAACGAATGCTTCAACCTAGGAGAACGAAACTCGGGCATCCAAGTTTGATTGGTGCACTGCTCATTACTTGAAAGTATCATGAAGGTCGGAAGAAAAAATATATGATGAGATTTCAGGAGACTGTAGTTTTTTGGCAGCCTAACAACGCCTTTCATTGAATGTGTTATTCGCCAGTCTCTGCTTAAGGGTACATCAAGAGGAAACAAACCTTAGGGATAGAAGGAGAACCACTTTATTGTGTCATGTTTCAAGTAGCTAGCACAAACCGTGTTTGATTTAAAGTTCTAACTGCATCTGTCAATATAGGAGAAAACAGAGTGAAACCCAAAAATTCAAACTGTTCCTGCAAACGAATGCTTCAACCTAGAAGAACAAAACTTGGGCATCCAAGTGGGAATGGTGTACTGATCATTACTTGAATGTATCATGAAGATTGGATGAAAAAATTTATGTTGAGATTTCAGGAGACTCTAGTTTTTTGAAAGTTTGGCAACCCCTTTCAATATAAGTGTTATTCGCCAGTCCCTGCATTAGGCTACATCAAGAAGAAACAAACCTTAGAGATAGAACGTAGAACTACTTTATTGTGTCAAGTTTCAAGAAGGTAGCACAAACCGTGTTTGATTTAGAGTTCTAGCTGCATCTGTCAATATAGGAGAAAACAGAGTGAAACCTAGAAATTCAAACTGTTACTGCAAACTAATGCATCAACCTAGGAGAACGAAACTTGGGCATCCAAGTTTGATTGGTGTACTGCTCATTACTTGAAAGTATCATTAAGGTCGGAAAAAATATGTGTTGAGATTTCAGGAGACTCTAGTTTTTTGGCAGCCTAACAACGCTTTTCATTGAAAGTGTTATTCGCCAGTCTGTGCTGAAGGCTACATCAAGAGGAAACAAACCTTAGGGATAGAATGTAGAACTACTTTATTGTGTCAAGTTTCAAGAAGCTAGCCCAAACCGTGTATGATTTAGAGTTTGAACTACATTTGTCAATATAGAAGAAAACAGTGAAACCTAAAAATTAAAACTGTTACTGCAAACGAATGCTTCAACGTAGGAGAATGAAACTTGAGCATCCAAGTGGGATTGGTGTACTGATCATTACTCGAAAGTATCATGAAGATTGGATAAAAAAATATATGTTGAGATTTCAGAAGACTCTAGTTTTGGGAAGTTTGGCAACCCCTTTCAATAAAAGTGTTATTCGCCAGTCCCTGCATTAGGCTACATCAAGAGGAAACAAACCTTAGAGATAGAACGTAGAACTACAGTATTTTGTCAAGTTTCAAGAAGCTAGCAAAAACCGTGTTTGATTTAGAGTTCGAACTGCATCTGTCAATATAGGACAAAACAGAGTGAAACCTAAAAATTCAAACTGTTCCTGCAAACGAATGCTTCAACCTATTAGAACGAAACTTGGGCATCCAAGTTTGATTGGTGCACTGCTCATTACTTGAAAGTATCATGAAGGTCGGAAGAAAAAATATATGATGAGATTTCAGGAGACTGTAGTTTTTTGGCAGCCTAACAAGGCCTTTCATTGAATGTGTTATTCACCAGTCTCTGCTTAAGGCTACATCAAGAGGAAACAAACCTTAGGGATAGAACGTAGAACTACTTTATTGTGTCATGTTTCAAGTAGATAGCAGAAACCGTGTTTGATTTAAAGTTCTAACTGCATCTGGCAATATAGGAGAAAACAGAGTGAAACCTAAAACTTCAAACTGTTCCTGCAAACGAATGCTTCAACCTAGAAGAACAAAACTTGGGCATCCAAGTGGGAATGGTGTACTGATCATTACTTGAATGTATCATGAAGATTGGATGAAAAAATATATGTTGAGATTTCAGGAGACTCTAGTTTTTTGAAAGTTTGGCAACCCCTTTCAATATAAGTGTTATTCGCCAGTCCCTGCATTAGGCTACATCAAGAGGAAACAAACCTTAGAGATAGAACCTAGAACTACTTTATTGTGTCAAGTTTCAAGAAGCTAGCACAAACTGTGTTTGATCTAGAGTTCTAGCTGCATCTGTCAATATAGGAGAAAACAGAGTGAAACCTAGAAATTCAAACTGTTACTGCAAACGAATGCATCAACCTAGGAGAACGAAACTTGGGCATCCAAGTTTGATTGGTGTACTGCTCATTACTTGAAAGTATCATTAAGGTCGGAAAAAATATGTGTTGAGATTTCAGGAGACTCTAGTTTTTTGGCAGCCTAACAACGCTTTTCATTGAAAGTGTTATTCGCCAGTCTGTGCTGAAGGCTACATCAAGAGGAAACAAACCTTAGGGATAGAATGTAGAACTACTTTATTGTGTCAAGTTTCAAGAAGCTAGCCCAAACCGTGTATGATTTAGAGTTTGAACTACATTTGTCAATATAGAAGAAAACAGTGAAACCTAAAAATTAAAACTGTTACTGCAAACGAATGCTTCAACGTAGGAGAATGAAACTTGAGCATCCAAGTGGGATTGGTGTACTGATCATTACTCGAAAGGATCATGAAGATTGGATGCAAAAATATATGTTGAGATTTCAGAAGACTCTAGTTTTTGGAAGTTTGGCAACCCCTTTCAATAAAAGTGTTATTCGCCAGTAACTGCATTAGGCTACATCAAGAGGAAACAAACCTTAGAGATAGAACGTAGAACTAGAGTATTTTGTCAAGTTTCAAGAAGCTAGCGCAAACCGTGTTTGATTTAGAGTTCGAACTGCATCTGTCAATATAGGACAAAACAGAGTGATACCTAAAAATTCAAACTGTTCCTGCAAACGAATGCTTCAACCTAGGAGAACGAAACTCGGGCATCCAAGTTTGACTGGTGCACTGCTCATTACTTGAAAGTATCATGAAGGTCGGAAGAAAAAATATATGATGAGATTTCAGGAGACTGTAGTTTTTTGGCAGCCTAACAACGCCTTTCATCGAATGTGTTATTCGCCAGTCTCTGCTTAAGGGTACATCAAGAGGAAACAAACCTTAGGGATAGAAGGTAGAACCACTTTATTGTGTCATGTTTCAAGTAGCTAGCACAAACCGTGTTTGATTTAAAGTTCTAACTGCATCTGTCAATATAGGAGAAAACAGAGTGAAACCCAAAAATTCAAACTGTTCCTGCAAACGAATGCTTCAACCTAGAAGAACAAAACTTGGGCATCCAAGTGGGAATGGTGTACTGATCATTACTTGAATGTATCATGAAGATTGGATGAAAAAATATATGTTGAGATTTCAGGAGACTCTAGTTTTTTGAAAGTTTGGCAACCCCTTTCAATATAAGTGTTATTCGCCAGTCCCTGCATTAGGCTACATCAAGAGGAAACAAACCTTAGAGATAGAACGTAGAACTACTTTATTGTGTCAAGTTTCAAGAAGCTAGCACAAACCGTGTTTGATTTAGAGTTCTAGCTGCATCTGTCAATATAGGAGAAAACAGAGTGAAACCTAGAAATTCAAACTGTTACTGCAAACGAATGCATCAACCTAGGAGAACGAAACTTGGGCATCCAAGTTTGATTGGTGTACTGCTCATTACTTGAAAGTATGATTAAGGTCGGAAAAAAATATGTGTTGAGATTTCAGGAGACTCTAGTTTTTTGGCAGCCTAACAACGCCTTTCATTGAAAGTGTTATTCGCCAGTCTGTGCTGAAGGCTACATCAAGAGGAAACAAACCTTAGGGATAGAATGTAGAACTACTTTATTGTGTCAAGTTTCAAGAAGCTAGCCCAAACCGTGTATGATTTAGAGTTTGAACTACATTTGTCAATATAGAAGACAACAGTGAAACCTAAAAATTCAAACTGTTACTGCAAACGAATGCTTCAACGTAGGAGAATGAAACTTGAGCATCCAAGTGGGATTGGTGTACTGATCATTACTTGAAAGTATCATGAAGATTGGATGCAAAAATATATGTTGAGATTTCAGAATACTCTAGTTTTTGGAAGTTTGGCAACCCCTTTCAATAAAAGTGTTATTCGCCAGTAACTGCATTAGGCTACATCAAGAGGAAACAAACCTTAGAGATAGAACGTAGAACTACAGTATTTTGTCAAGTTTCAAGAAGCTAGCACAAACCGTGTTTGATTTAGAGTTCGAACTGCATCTGTCAATATAGGACAAAACAGAGTGAAACCTAAAAATTCAAACTGTTCCTGCAAACGAATGCTTCAACCTAGGAGAACGAAACTTGGGCATCCAAGTTTGATTGGTGCACTGCTCATTACTTGAAAGTATCATGAAGTCGGAAGAAAAAATATATGATGAGATTTCAGGAGACTGTAGTTTTTTGGCAGCCTAACAACGCCTTTCATTGAATGTGTTATTCGCCAGTCTCTGCTTAAGGGTACATCAAGAGGAAACAATCCTTAGGGATAGAAGGTAGAACCACTTTATTGTGTCATGTTTCAAGTAGCTAGCACAAACCGTGTTTGATTTAAAGTTCTAACTGCATCTGTCAATATAGGAGAAAACAGAGTGAAACCCAAAAATTCAAACTGTTCCTGCAAACGAATGCTTCAACCTAGAAGAACAAAACTTGGGCATCCAAGTGGGAATGGTGTACTGATCATTACTTGAATGTATCATGAAGATTGGATGAAAAAATATATGTTGAGATTTCAGGAGACTCTAGTTTTTTGAAAGTTTGGCAACCCCTTTCAATATAAGTGTTATTCGCCAGTCCCTGCATTAGGCTACATCAAGAGGAAACAAACCTTAGAGATAGAACGTAGAACTACGTTATTGTGTCAAGTTTCAAGAAGCTAGCACAAACCGTGTTTGATTTAGAGTTCTAGCTGCATCTGTCAATATAGGAGAAAACAGAGTGAAACCTAGAAATTCAAACTGTTACTGCAAACGAATGCATCAACCTAGGAGAACGAAACTTGGGCATCCAAGTTTGACTGGTGCACTGCTCATTACTTGAAAGTATCATGAAGGTCGGAAGAAAAAATATATGATGAGATTTCAGGAGACTCTAGTTTTGGCAGCCTAACAACGCCTTTCATTGAATGTGTTATTCGCCAGTCTCTGCTTAAGGGTACATCAAGAGGAAACAAACCTTAGGGATAGAAGGTAGAACCACTTTATTGTGTCATGTTTCAAGTAGCTAGCACAAACCGTGTTTGATTTAAAGTTCTAACTGCATCTGTCAATATAGGAGAAAACAGAGTGAAACCCAAAAATTCAAACTGTTCCTGCAAACGAATGCTTCAACCTAGAAGAACAAAACTTGGGCATCCAAGTGGGAATGGTGTACTGATCATTACTTGAATGTATCATGAAGATTGGATGAAAAAATATATGTTGAGATTTCAGGAGACTCTAGTTTTTTGAAAGTTTGGCAACCCCTTTCAATATAAGTGTTATTCGCCAGTCCCTGCATTAGGCTACATCAAGAGGAAACAAACCTTAGAGATAGAACGTAGAACTACTTTATTGTGTCAAGTTTCAAGAAGCTAGCACAAACCGTGTTTGATTTAGAGTTCTAGCTGCATCTGTCAATATAGGAGAAAACAGAGTGAAACCTAGAAATTCAAACTGTTACTGCAAACGAATGCATCAACCTAGGAGAACGAAACTTGGGCATCCAAGTTTGATTGGTGTACTGCTCATTACTTGAAAGTATGATTAAGGTCGGAAAAAAATATGTGTTGAGATTTCAGGAGACTCTAGTTTTTTGGCAGCCTAACAACGCCTTTCATTGAAAGTGTTATTCGCCAGTTTGTGCTGAAGGCTACATCAAGAGGAAACAAACCTTAGGGATAGAATGTAGAACTACTTTATTGTGTCAAGTTTCAAGAAGCTAGCCCAAACCGTGTATGATTTAGAGTTTGAACTACATTTGTCAATATAGAAGACAACAGTGAAACCTAAAAATTCAAACTGTTACTGCAAACGAATGCTTCAACGTAGGAGAATGAAACTTGAGCATCCAAGTGGGATTGGTGTACTGATCATTACTTGAAAGTATCATGAAGATTGGATGCAAAAATATATGTTGAGATTTCAGAAGACTCTAGTTTTTGGAAGTTTGGCAACCCCTTTCAATAAAAGTGTTATTCGCCAGTAACTGCATTAGGCTACATCAAGAGGAAACAAACCTTAGAGATAGAACGTAGAACTACAGTATTTTGTCAAGTTTCAAGAAGCTAGCACAAACCGTGTTTGATTTAGAGTTCGAACTGCATCTGTCAATATAGGACAAAACAGAGTGAAACCTAAAAATTCAAACTGTTCCTGCAAACGAATGCTTCAACCTAGGAGAACGAAACTTGGGCATCCAAGTTTGATTGGTGCACTGCTCATTACTTGAAAGTATCATGAAGTCGGAAGAAAAAATATATGATGAGATTTCAGGAGACTGTAGTTTTTTGGCAGCCTAACAACGCCTTTCATTGAATGTGTTATTCGCCAGTCTCTGCTTAAGGGTACATCAAGAGGAAACAAACCTTAGGGATAGAAGGTAGAACAACTTTATTGTGTCATGTTTCAAGTAGCTAGCACAAACCGTGTTTGATTTAAAGTTCTAACTGCATCTGTCAATATAGGAGAAAACAGAGTGAAACCCAAAAATTCAAACTGTTCCTGCAAACGAATGCTTCAACCTAGAAGAACAAAACTTGGGCATCCAAGTGGGAATGGTGTACTGATCATTACTTGAATGTATCATGAAGATTGGATGAAAAAATATATGTTGAGATTTCAGGAGACTCTAGTTTTTTGAAAGTTTGGCAACCCCTTTCAATATAAGTGTTATTCGCCAGTCCCTGCATTAGGCTACATCAAGAGGAAACAAACCTTAGAGATAGAACGTAGAACTACTTTATTGTGTCAAGTTTCAAGAAGCTAGCACAAACCGTGTTTGATTTAGAGTTCTAGCTGCATCTGTCAATATAGGAGAAAACAGAGTGAAACCTAGAAATTCAAACTGTTACTGCAAACGAATGCATCAACCTAGGAGAACGAAACTTGGGCATCCAAGTTTGATTGGTGTACTGCTCATTACTTGAAAGTATGATTAAGGTCGAAAAAAATATGTGTTGAGATTTCAGGAGACTCTAGTTTTTTGGCAGCCTAACAACGCCTTTCATTGAAAGTGTTATTCGCCAGTCTGTGCTGAAGGCTACATCAAGAGGAAACAAACCTTAGGGATAGAATGTAGAACTACTTTATTGTGTCAAGTTTCAAGAAGCTAGCCCAAACCGTGTATGATTTAGAGTTTGAACTACATTTGTCAATATAGAAGAAAACAGTGAAACCTAAAAATTCAAACTGTTACTGCAAACGAATGCTTCAACGTAGGAGAATGAAACTTGAGCATCCAAGTGGGATTGGTGTACTGATCATTACTTGAAAGTATCATGAAGATTGGATGCAAAAATATATGTTGAGATTTCAGAAGACTCTAGTTTTTGGAAGTTTGGCAACCCCTTTCAATAAAAGTGTTATTCGCCAGTAACTGCATTAGGCTACATCAAGAGGAAACAAACCTTAGAGATAGAACGTAGAACTACAGTATTTTGTCAAGTTTCAAGAATCTAGCACAAACCGTGTTTGATTTAGAGTTCGAAATGCATCTGTCAATATAGGACGAAGCAGAGTGAAACCTAAAAATTCAAACTGTTCCTGCAAACGAATGCTTCAACCTAGGAGAACGAAACTTGGGCATCCAAGTTTGATTGGTGCACTGCTCATTACTTGAAAGTATCATGAAGTCGGAAGAAAAAATATATGATGAGATTTCAGGAGACTGTAGTTTTTTGGCAGCCTAACAACGCCTTTCATTGAATGTGTTATTCGCCAGTCTCTGCTTAAGGGTACATCAAGAGGAAACAAACCTTAGGGATAGAACGTAGAACTACTTTATTGTGTCATGTTTCAAGTAGCTAGCACAAACCGTGTTTGATTTAAAGTTCTAACTGCATCTGGCAATATAGGAGAAAACAGAGTGAAACCTAATAATTGAAACTGTTCCTGCAAACGAATGCTTCAACCTAGAAGAACAAAACTTGGTCATCCAAGTGGGAATGGTGTACTGATCATTACTTGAATGTATCATGAAGATTGGATGAAAAAATATATGTTGAGATTTCAGGAGACTCTAGTTTTTTGAAAGTTTGGCAACCCATTTCAATATAAGTGTTATTCGCCAGTCCCTGCATTAGGCTACATCAAGAGGAAACAAACCTTAGAGATAGAACGTAGAACTACGTTATTGTGTCAAGTTTCAAGAAGCTAGCACAAACCGTGTTTGATTTAGAGTTCTAGCTGCATCTGTCAATATAGGAGAAAACAGAGTGAAACCTAGAAATTCAAACTGTTACTGCAACGAATGCATCAACCTAGGAGAACGAAACTTGGGCATCCAAGTTTGATTGGTGTACTGCTCATTACTTGAAAGTATGATTAAGGTCGGAAAAAAATATGTGTTGAGATTTCAGGAGACTCTAGTTTTGGCAGCCTAACAACGCCTTTCATTGAAAGTGTTATTCGCCAGTCTGTGCTGAAGTCTACATCAAGAGGAAACAAACCTTAGGGATAGAATGTAGAACTACTTTATTGTGTCAAGTTTCAAGAAGCTAGCCCAAACCGTGTATGATTTAGAGTTTGAACTACATTTGTCAATATAGAAGAAAACAGTGAAACCTAAAAATTCAAACTGTTACTGCAAACGAATGCTTCATCGTAGGAGAATGAAACTTGAGCATCCAAGTGGGATTGGTGTACTGATCATTACTCGAAAGTATCATGAAGATTGGATGCAAAAATATATGTTGAGATTTCAGAAGACTCTAGTTTTTGGAAGTTTGGCAACCCCTTTCAATAAAAGTGTTATTCGCCAGTAACTGCATTAGGCTACATCAAGAGGAAACAAACCTTAGAGATAGAACGTAGAACTACAGTATTTTGTCAAGTTTCAAGAAGCTAGCACAAACCGTGTTTGATTTAGAGTTCGAACTGCATCTGTCAATATAGGACAAAACAGAGTGAAACCTAAAAATTCAAACTGTTCCTGCAAACGAATGCTTCAACCTAGGAGAACGAAACTTGGGCATCCAAGTTTGATTGGTGCACTGCTCATTACTTGAAAGTATCATGAAGGTCGGAAGAAAAAATATATGATGAGATTTCAGGAGACTGTAGTTTTTTGGCAGGATAACAATGCCTTTCATTGAATGTGTTATTCGCCAGTCTCTGCTTAAGGGTACATCAAGAGGAAACAAACCTTAGGGATAGAACGTAGAACTACTTTATTGTGTCATGTTTCAAGTAGCTAGCACAAACCGTGTTTGATTTAAAGTTCTAACTGCATCTGTCAATATAAGAGAAAACAGAGTGAAACCTAAAAATTCACACTGTTCCTGCAAACGAATGCTTCAACCTAGAAGAACAAAACTTGGGCATCCAAGTGGGAATGGTGTACTGATCATTACTTGAATGTATCATGAAGATTGGATGAAAAAATATATGTTGAGATTTCAGGAGACTCTAGTTTTTTGAAAGTTTGGCAACCCCTTTGAATATAAGTGTTATTCGCCAGTCCCTGCATTAGGCTACATCAAGAGGAAACAAACCTTAGAGATAGAACGTAGAACTACTTTATTGTGTCAAGTTTCAAGAAGCTAGCACAAACCGTGTTTGATTTAGAGTTCTAGCTGCATCTGTCAATATAGGAGAAAACAGAGTGAAACCTAGAAATTCAAACTGTTACTGCAAACGAATGCATCAACCTAGGAGAACGAAACTTGGGCATCCAAGTTTGATTGGTGTACTGCTCATTACTTGAAAGTATCATTAAGGTCAGAAAAAAATATGTGTTGAGATTTCAGGAGACTCTAGTTTTTTGGCAGCCTAACAACGCCTTTCATTGAAAGTGTTATTCGCCAGTCTGTGCTGAAGGCTACATCAAGAGGAAACAAACCTTAGGGATAGAATGTAGAACTACTTTATTGTGTCAAGTTTCAAGAAGCTAGCCCAAACCGTGTATGATTTAGAGTTTGAACTACATTTGTCAATATAGGAGAAAGCAGAATGAAACCTAAAAATTCAAACTGTTACTGCAAACGAATGCTTCAACGTAGGAGAATGAAACTTGAGCATCCAAGTGGGATTGGTGTACTGATCATTACTCGAAAGTATCATGAAGATTGGATAAAAAAATATATGTTGAGATTTCAGAAGACTCTAGTTTTGGGAAGTTTGGCAACCCCTTTCAATAAAAGTGTTATTCGCCAGTCCCTGCATTAGGCTACATGAAGAGGAAACAAACCTTAGAGATAGAACGTAGAACTACAGTATTTTGTCAAGTTTCATGAAGCTAGCACAAACCGTGTTTGATTTAGAGTTCGAACTGCATCTGTCAATATAGGACAAAACAGAGTGAAACCTAAAAATTCAAACTGTTCCTGCAAACGAATGCTTCAACCTAGGAGAACGAAACTCGGGCATCCAAGTTTGATTGGTGCACTGCTCATTACTTGAAAGTATCATGAAGGTCGGAAGAAAAAATATATGATGAGATTTCAGGAGACTGTAGTTTTTTGGCAGCCTAACAACGCCTTTCATTGAATGTGTTATTCGCCAGTCTCTGCATAAGGCTACATCAAGAGGAAACAAACCTTAGGGATAGAAAGTAGAACAAATTTATTGTGTCATGTTTCAAGTAGCTAGCACAAACCGTGTTTGAATTAAAGTTCTAACTGCAACTGTCAATATAGGAGAAAACTGAGTGAAACCTAAAAATTCAAACTGTTCCTGCAAACGAATGCGTCAACCTAGAAGAACAAAACTTGGGCATCCAAGTGCGAATGGTGTACTGATCATTACTTGAATGTATTATGAATATTGGATGAAAAAATATATGTTGAGATTTCAGGAGACTCTAGTTTTTTGAAAGTTTTTGCAACCCCTTTCAATATAAGTGTTATTCGCCAGTCCCTGCATTAGGCTACATCAAGAGGAAACAAACCATAGAGATGGAACGTAGAACTACTTTATTGTGTCAAGTTTCAAGAAGCTAGCACAAACCGTGTTTGATTTAGAGTTCTAGCTGCATCTGTCAATATAGGAGAAAACAGAGTGAAACCTAGAAATTCAAACTGTAACTGCAAACGAATGCATCAACCTAGGAGAACGAATCTTGGGCATCCAAGTTTGATTGGTGTACTGCTCATTACTTGAAAGTATTATTAAGGTCGGAAAAAAATATGTGTTGAGATTTCAGGAGACTCTAGTTTTTTGGCAGCCTAACAACGCCTTTCATTGAAAGTGTTATTCGCCAGTCTGTGCTGAAGGCTACATCAAGAGGAAACAAACCTTAGAGATAGAATGTAGAACTACTTTATTGTGTCAAGTTTCAAGAAGCTAGCCCAAACCGTGTAAGATTTAGAATTTGAACTACAATTGTCAATATAGGAGAAAGCAGAATGAAACCTAAAAATTCAAACTGTTACTGCAAACGAATGCTTCAACGTAGGAGAATGAAACTTGAGCATCCAAGTGGGATTGGTGTACTGATCATTACTCGAAAGTATCATGAAGATTGGATAAAAAAAATATATGTTGAGATTTCAGAAGGCTCTAGTTTTGGGAAGTTTGGCAACCCCTTTCAATAAAAGTGTTATTCGCCAGTCCCTGCATTAGGCTACATCAAGAGGAAACAAACCTTAGAGATAGAACGTAGAACTACAGTATTTTGTCAAGTTTCAAGAAGCTAGCACAAACCATGTTTGATTTAGAGTTCGCACTGCATCTGTCAATATAGGACAAAACAGAGTGAAACCTAAAAATTCAAACTGTTCCTGCAAACGAATGCTTCAACATAGGAGAACGAAACTTGGGCATCCATGTTTGATTGGTGCACTGCTCATTACTTGAAAGTATCATGAAGGTCGGAAGAAAAAATATATGATGAGATTTCAGGAGACTGTAGTTTTTTGGCAGCCTAACAACGCCTTTCATTGAATGTGTTATTCGCCAGTCTCTGCTTAAGGCTACATCAAGAGGAAACAAACCTTAGGGATAGAACGTAGAACTACTTTATTGTGTCATGTTTCAAGTAGCTAGCACAAACCGTGTTTGATTTAAAGTTCTAACTGCACCTGTCAATATAGGAGAAAACAGAGTGAAACCTAAAAATTCAAACTGTTCCTGCAAACGAATGCTTCAACCTAGAAGAACAAAACTTGGGCATCCAAGTGGGAATGGTGTACTGATCATTACTTGAATGTATCATGAAGATTGGATGAAAAATATCTGTTGAGATTTCAGGAGACTCTAGTTTTTTGAAAGTTTGGCAACCTCTTTTAATATAAGTGTTATTCGCCAGTCCCTGCATTAGGCTACATCAAGAGGAAACAAACCTTAGAGATAGAACGTAGAAGTATTTTATTGTGTCAAGTTTCAAGAAGCTAGCACAAACCGTGTTTGATTTAGAGTTCTAGCTGCATCTGTCAATATAGGAGAAAACAGAGAGAAACCTAGAAATTCAAACTGTTACTGCAAACGAATGCATCAACCTAGGAGAACGAAACTTAGGCATCCAAGTTTGATTGGTGTACTGCTCATTACTTGAAAGTATCATTAAGGTCGGAAAAAAATATGTGTTGAGATTTCAGGAGACTCTAGTTTTTTGGCAGCCTAACAACGCCTTTCATGGAAAGTGTTATTCGCCAGTCTGTGCTGAAGGCTACATCAAGAGGAAACAAACCTTAGGGATAGAATGTATTACTACTTTATTGTGTCAAGTTTCAAGAAGCTAGCCCAAACCGTGTATGATTTAGAGTTTGAACTACATTTGTCAATATAGAAGAAAACAGTGAAACCTAAAAATTAAAACTGTTACTGCAAACGAATGCTTCAACGTAGGAGAAGGAAACTTGAGCATCCAAGTGGGATTGGTGTACTGATCATTACTCGAAAGTATCATGAAGATTGGATAAAAAAATATATGTTGAGAATTCAGAAGACTCTAGTTTTTGGAAGTTTGGCAACCCCTTTCAATAAAAGTGTTATTCGCCAGTAACTGCATTAGGCTACATCAAGAGGAAACAAACCTTAGAGATAGAACGTAGAACTAGAGTATTTTGTCAAGTTTCAAGAAGCTAGCGCAAACCGTGTTTGATTTAGAGTTCGAACTGCATCTGTCAATATAGGACAAAACAGAGTGATACCTAAAAATTCAAACTGTTCCTGCAAACGAATGCTTCAACCTAGGAGAACGAAACTTGGGAATCCAAGTTTGATTGGTGCACTGCTCATTACTTGAAAGTATCATGAAGGTCGGAAGAAAAAATATATGATGAGATTTCAGGAGACTGTATTTTTTGGCAGCCTAACAACGCCTTTCATTGAATGTGTTATTCGTCAGTCTCTGCTTAAGGCTACATCAAGAGGAAACAAACCTTAGGGATAGAACGTAGAACTACTTTATTGTGTCATGTTTCATGTAGCTAGCACAATCCGTGTTTGATTTAAAGTTCTAACTGCATCTGTCAATATAGGAGAAAACAGAGTGAAACCTAAAAATTCAAACTGTTCCTGCAAACGAATGCTTCAACCTAGAAGAACAAAACTTGGGCATCCAAGTGGGAATGGTGTACTGATCATTACTTGAATGTATTATGAAGATTGGATGAAAAAATATATGTTGAGATTTCAGGAGACTCTAGTTTTTTGAAAGTTTGGCAACCCCTTTCAATATAAGTGTTATTCGCCAGTCCCTGCATTAGGCTACATCAAGAGTAAACAAACCATAGAGATAGAACGTAGAACTACTTTATTGTGTCAAGTTTCAAGAAGCTAGCACAAACCGTGTTTGATTTAGAGTTCTAGCTGCATCTGTCAATATAGGAGAAAACAGAGTGAAACCTAGAAATTCAAACTGTTCCTGCAAACGAATGCTTCAACCTAGGAGAACGAAACTTGGGCATCCAAGTTTGATTGGTGCACTGCTCATTACTTGAAAGTATCATGAAGGTCGGAAGAAAAAATATATGATGAGATTTCAGGAGACTGTAGTTTTTTGGCAGCCTAACAACGCCTTTCATTGAATGTGTTATTCGCCAGTCTCTGCTTAAGGCTACATCAAGAGGAAACTAACCTTAGGGATAGAACGTAGAACTACTTTATTGTGTCATGTTTCAAGTAGCTAGCACAAACCGTGTTTGATTTAAAGTTCTAACTGCATCTGTCAATATAGGAGAAAACAGAGTGAAACCTAAAATTTCAAACTGTTCCTGCAAACGAATGCTTCAACCTAGAAGAACAAAACTTGGACATCCAAGTGGGAATGGTGTACTGATCATTACTTGAATGTATCATGAAGATTGGATGAAAAAATATATGTTGAGATTTCAGAAGACTCTAGTTTTGGGAAGATTGGCAACCCCTTTCAATAAAAGTGTTATTCGCCAGTCCCTGCATTAGGCTACATCAAGAGGAAACAAACCTTAGAGATAGAACGTAGAACTACAGTATTTTGTCAAGTTTCAAGAAGCTAGCACAAACCATGTTTGATTTAGAGTTCGCACTGCATCTGTCAATATAGGACAAAACAGAGTGAAACCTAAAAATTCAAACTGTTCCTGCAAACGAATGCTTCAACCTAGGAGAACGAAACTTGGGCATCCATGTTTGATTGGTGCACTGCTCATTACTTGAAAGTATCATGAAGGTCGGAAGAAAAAATATATGATGAGATTTCAGGAGACTGTAGTTTTTTGGCAGCCTAACAACGCCTTTCATTGAATGTGTTATTCGCCAGTCTCTGCTTAAGGCTACATCAAGAGGAAACAAACCTTAGGGATAGAACGTAGAACTACTTTATTGTGTCATGTTTCAAGTAGCTAGCACAAACCGTGTTTGATTTAAAGTTCTAACTGCACCTGTCAATATAGGAGAAAACAGAGTGAAACCTAAAAATTCAAACTGTTCCTGCAAACGAATGCTTCAACCTAGTAGAACAAAACTTGGGCATCCAAGTGGGAATGGTGTACTGATCATTACTTGAATGTATCATGAAGATTGGATGAAAAAATATCTGTTGAGATTTCAGGAGACTCTAGTTTTTTGAAAGTTTGGCAACCTCTTTTAATATAAGTGTTATTCGCCAGTCCCTGCATTATTCTACATCAAGAGGAAACAAACCTTAGAGATAGAACGTAGAAGTATTTTATTGTGTCAAGTTTCAAGAAGCTAGCACAAACCGTGTTTGATTTAGAGTTCTAGCTGCATCTGTCAATATAGGAGAAAACAGAGAGAAACCTAGAAATTCAAACTGTTACTGCAAACGAATGCATCAACCTAGGAGAACGAAACTTAGGCATCCAAGTTTGATTGGTGTACTGCTCATTACTTGAAAGTATCATTAAGGTCGGAAAAAAATATGTGTTGAGATTTCAGGAGACTCTAGTTTTTTGGCAGCCTAACAACGCCTTTCATGGAAAGTGTTATTCGCCAGTCTGTGCTGAAGGCTACATCAAGAGGAAACAAACCTTAGGGATAGAATGTATTACTACTTTATTGTGTCAAGTTTCAAGAAGCTAGCCCAAACCGTGTATGATTTAGAGTTTGAACTACATTTGTCAATATAGAAGAAAACAGTGAAACCTAAAAATTAAAACTGTTACTGCAAACGAATGCTTCAACGTAGGAGAAGGAAACTTGAGCATC
>NW_027516003.1:0-28650 GCF_048772815.1 Callospermophilus lateralis | reverse complement strand
CTTGGGCATCCAAGTTTGATTGGTGTACTGCTCATTACTTGAAAGTATCATGAAGGTCGGAAGAAAAAATATATTTTGAGATAACAGGAGACTGTAGTTTTTTGCCAACGTAACAACGCCTTTCATTGAATGAGTTATTCACCTCTCTTTGCTTAACACTACATCAAGGGGAAACAAACCTTTGAGATAGAACGTAGAACTACTGTATTGTGTCAAGTTTCAAGAAGCTAGCATAAACCGTGTTGATTTAGAGTTCGAACTGCATCTGTCAATATAGGAGAAAACAGAGTGAAACCTATAAATTTAAACTGTTACTGCAAACGAATGCTTCAACCTAGGAAAACGAAACTTGGGCATCCAAGTTTGATTGGTGTACTGCTCATTACTTGAAAGTATCATGAAGGTCGGTAGAAAAAATATATGTTGAGATTACAGGAGACTGTAGTTTTTGGCAACCTAACAACGCATTTCATTGAATGTTTATTCGCCAGTCTTTGCTTAAGGCTACATCAAGATGAAACAAACCTTAGAGAAAGAACGTAGAACTACTGTATTGTGTCAAGTTTCAAGAAGCTAGCACAAACCGTGTTGATTTAGAGTTCGAACTGCATCTGTCAATATAGGAGAAAACAGAGTGAAACCTAAAAATTCAAACTGTTCCTTGAAACGAATGCTTCAATCTAGGAGAACTAAATTGGGCATCCAAGTGGGATTGGTGTACTGATCATTACGTGAATGTATCATGAAGATTGGATTAAAAAATATATGTTGAGATTTCAGGAGACTCTAGTGTTTGGAAGTTTGGCAAACCCTTTCCATATAAGTGTTATTCGCAGTCCCTGCATTAGGCTACATCAAGAGGAAACAAAACTTAGAACATAGAACTACTGTATTGTGTCAAGTTTCAAGAAGCTAGCACAAACTGTGTTTGATTTAGAGTTCGAACTGCATCTGTCAATATAGGAGAAAACAGAGTGAAACCTAAAAATTCAAAGTGTTACTGCAAACGAATGCTTCAACCTAGGAGAACGAAACTTGGGCATCCAAGTTTGATTGGTGTACTGCTCATTACTTGAAAATATCATGAAGGTCGGAAGAAAAAATATATGTTGTGTTTCAGGAGACTGTAGTTTTTTGGCAGCCTAACAACGCCTTTCATTGAATGAGTTATTCTCCAGTCTCTGCTTAAGGCTACATCAAGAGGAAACAAACTTTAGAGATAGAACGTAGAACTACTGTATTGTGTCAAGTTTCAAGAAGCTAGCACAAACCGTGTTGATTTAGAGTTCGAACTGCATCTGTCAATATAGGAGAAAACAGAGTGAAACCTAAAAATTCAAAGTGTTCCTGGAAACGATTGCTTCAATCTAGAACTAAACTTGGGCATCCAAGTGGGATTGGTGTACTGATCATTACGTGAATGTATCATGAAGATTGGATGAAAAAATATATGTTGAGATTTCAGGAGACTCTAGTGTTTGGAAGTTTGGCAACCCCTTTCCATATAAGTGTTATTCGCAGTCCCTGCATTAGGCTACATCAAGAGGAAACAAAACTTAGAGATAGAACGTAGAACTACTGTATTTTGTCAAGTTTCAAGAAGCTAGCACAAACTGTGTTTGATTTAGAGTTCGAACTGCATCTGTCAATATGGAGAAAACAGAGTGAAACCTAAAAATTTATACTGTTACTGCAAACGAATGCGTCAACCTAGGAAAACGAAACTTGGGCATCCAAGTTTGATTGGTGTTCTGCTCATTACTTGAAAGTATCATGAAGGTCGGAAGAAAAAATATATGTTGAGATTACAGGAGACTGTAGTTTTTTGCCAACCTAACAACGCCTTTCATTGAATGAGTTATTCACCAGTCTTTGCTTAACACTACAATAAGGGGAAACAAACCTTAGAGATAGAACGTAGAACTACTGTATTGTGTCAAGTTTCAAGAAGCTAGCACAAACCGTGTTGATTTAGAGTTCGAACTGCATCGGTCAATATAGGAGAAAACAGAGTGAAACCTACAAATTCAAACTGTTCCTGGAAACGAATGCTTCAATCTAGGAGAACTAAACTTGGGCATCCAAGTGGGATTGGTGTACTGATCATTACGTGAATGTATCATGAATATTGGATGAAAAAATATATGTTGAGATTTCAGGAGTCTCTAGTTTTTGGAAGTTTGGCAACCCCTTTCAATATAAGTGTTATTCGGGAGTCCCTGCTTTAGGCTACATCAAGAGGAAGCAAACCTTAGAGATAGAACGTAGAACTACTGTATTGTGTCAAGTTTCAAGAAGCTAGCACAAACCTTGTTTGATTTAGAGTTTGAACTATATTTGTCAATACAGGAGAAAACAGAGTGAAACCTAAAAATTCAAACTGTTCCTGGAAACGAATGCTTCAATCTAGGAGAACTGAAAATGGGCATCCAAGTGAAATTGGTGTAGTGATCATTACGTGAATGTATCATGAGGATTAGATGAAAAAATATATGTTCAGATTGCAGGTGACTCTAGTGTTTGGAAGTTTGGCAACCCCTTTCCATATAAGTGTTATTCGCAGTCCCTGCATTACGCTAAATCAAGACGAAACAAAACGTAGAGATAGAACGTAGAACTACTGTATTGTGTCAAGTTTCAATAAGCTAGCACAAAACGTGTTGATTTAGAGTTCTAACTGCATCTGTCAATATAGGAGAAAACAGAGTGAAACCTAAAAATTCAAACTGTTATTGCAAACGAATGCTTCAACCTAGAAGAAAGAAACTAGTGCATCCAAGTTTGATTGGTGTACTGCTCATTACTTGAATGTATCATGAAGGTCGGAAGAAATAATGTATGTTGAGATTACAGGAGACTGTAGTTTTTTGGCAACCTAACAAAGCATTTCATTGAATGAGTTATTCGCCAGTCTTTGCTTAAGGCTACATCAAGAGGAAACAAAACTTAGAGTAAGAAAGTAGAACTACTGTATTGTGTCAAGTTTCAAGAAGCTAGCACAAACCGTGTTGATTTAGAGTTCGAACTGCATCTGTCAATATAGGAGAAAACAGAGTGAAACCTAAAGATCAAACTGTTCCTGCAAACGAATGCTTCAATCTAGGAGAACTAAACTTGGGCATCCAAGTGGGATTGGTGTACTGATCATTACGTGAATGTATCATGAAGATTGGATGAAAAAATATATGTTGAGATTTCAGGAGACTCTATTGTTTGGAATTTTGGCAACCCCTTTCCATATAAGTGTTATTCGCAGTCCCTGCATTAGGCTACATCAAGAGGAAACAAAACTTAGAGATAGAACGTAGAACTACTGTATTGTGTCAAGTTTCAAGAAGCAAGCACAAACTGTGTTTGATTTAGAGATCGAACTGCATCTGTCAATGTAGGAGAAAACAGAGTGAAACCTAAAAATTCAAACTGTTACTGCAAACGAATGCTTCAACCTAGGAGAACGAAACTTGGGCATCCAAGTTTGATTGGTGTACTGCTCATTACTTGAAAGTATCATGAAGGTCGGAAGAAAAAAATATATGTTGTGATTTCAGGAGACTGTATTTTTTTGGCAGACTAACAATGCCTTTCATTGAATGATTTATTCTCCAGTCTCTGCTTAAGGCTACATCAAGACGAAACAAACCTTAGAGATAGAACGTAGAACTACTGTATTGTGTCAAGTTTCAGGAAGCTAGCACAAACCCTGTTGATTTAGAGTTCGAACTGCATCTGTCAATATAGGAGAAAACAGAGTGAAACCTAAAAATTCAAACTGTTCCTGGAAACGAATGCTTCAATCTAGGACAACTAAACTTGGGCATCCAAGTGGGATTGGTGTACTGAACATTACGTGAATGTATCATGAAGATTGGATGAAAAAATATATGTTGATATTTCAGGAGACTCTAGTGTTTTAGAAGTTTGTCAACCCCTTTCCATATAAGTGTTATTGGCAGTCCCTGCATTAGGCTACATCAAGAGGAAACAAAACTTAGAGATAGAACGTAGACTACTGTATTGTGTCAAGTTTCAAGAAGCTAGCACAAACTGTGTTTGATTTAGAGTTCGAATTGCAACTGTCAATATAGGAGAAAACAGAGTGAATCCTAAATATTTAAACTGTTACTGCAAACGAATGCGTCAACCTAGTAGAACGAAACTTCGGCATCCAAGTTTGATTGGTGTACTGCTCATTACTTGAAAGTATCATGAAGGTCGGAAGAAAAAATATATGTTGAGATTACAGGAGACTGTAGTTTTTTGCCAACCTAACAACGCCTTTAATTGAATGAGTTATTCACCAGTCTTTGCTTAAGACTACATCAAGAGGAAACAAACATTAGAGATAGAACGTAGAACTAATGTATTGTGTCAAGTTTCAAGAAGCTAGCACAAACCGTGTTGATTTAGAGTTCGAACTGCATCTGTCAATATAGGAGAAAACAGAGTGAAACCTGAAAATTCAAACTGTTACTGCAAACGAATGCTTCAACCTAGAAGAACGAAACTAGGGCATCCAAGTTTGATTGGTGTACTGCTCATTACTTGAAAGTATCATGAAGGTCGGAAGAAAAAATATGTGTTGAGATTACAGGAGACTGTAGTTTTTTGGCAACCTAACAACGCATTTCATTGAATGAGTTATTCGCCAGTCTTTGCTTAAGGCTACATCAAGACGAAACAAATCTTAGAGATAGAATGTAGAACTACTGTATTGTGTCAAGTTTCAAGAAGCTAGCACAAACCGTGTTGATTTAGAGTTCGAACTGCATCTGTCAATATAGGAGAAAACAGAGTGAAACCTAAAAATTCAAACTGTTCCTGGAAACGAATGCTTCAATCTAGGAGAACTAAACTTGGGCATCCAAGTGGGATTGCTGTACTGATCATTACGTGAATGTATCATGAAGATTGGATGAAAAAATATATGTTGAGATTTCAGGAGACTCTAGTGTTTGGAAGTTTGGCAAACCCTTTCCATATAAGTGTTATTCGCAGTCTCTGCATTAGGCTACATCAAGAGGAAACAAAACTTAGAACGTAGAACTACTGTATTGTGTCAAGTTTCAAGAAGCTAGCACAAACTGTGTTTGATTTAGAGTTCGAACTGCATCTGTCAATATAGGAGAAAACAGAGTGAAACCTAAAAATTCAAAGTGTTACTGCAAACGAATGCTTCAACCTAGGAGAACGAAACTTGGGCATCCAAGTTTGATTGGTGTACTGCTCATTACTTGAAAGTATCATGAAGGTCGGAAGAAAAAATATATGTTGTGATTTCAGGAGACTGTAGTTTTTTGGCACTCTAACAATGCCTTTCATTGAATGTGTTATTCTCCAGTCTCTACTTAAGGCTACATCAAGAGGAAACAAACCTTAGAAATAGAACGTAGAACTACTGTATTGTGTCAAGTTTCAAGAAGCTAGCACAAACCGTGTTGATTTAGAGTTCGAACTGCATCTGTCAATATAGGAGTAAACAGAGTGAAACCTAAAAATTCAAACTGTTCCTGGAAACGAATGCTTCAATCTAGGAGAACTAAACTTGGCATCCAAGTGGGATTGGTGTACTGATCATTACGTGAATGTATCATGAAGATTGGATGAAAAAATATATGTTTGATTTCAGGAGACTCTAGTGTTTGGAAGTTTGGCAAACCCTTTCCATATAAGTGTTATTCGCAGTCCCTGCATTAGTCTACATCAAGAGGAAACAAAACTTAGAGATAGAACAGAGAACTACTGTATTTTGTCAAGTTTCAAGAAGCTAGCACAAACTGTGTTTGATTTAGAGTTCGAACTGCATCTGTCAATATGGAGAAAACAGATTGAAACCTAAAAATTTAAACTGTTACTGCAAACGAATGCGTCAACCTAGGAGAACGAAACTTGGGCATCCAAGTTTGATTGGTGTACTGCTCATTACTTGAAAGTATCATGAAGGTCGGAAGAAAAAATATATTTTGAGATAACAGGAGACTGTAGTTTTTTGCCAACGTAACAACGCCTTTCATTGAATGAGTTATTCACCTCTCTTTGCTTAACACTACATCAAGGGGAAACAAACCTTTGAGATAGAACGTAGAACTACTGTATTGTGTCAAGTTTCAAGAAGCTAGCATAAACCGTGTTGATTTAGAGTTCGAACTGCATCTGTCAATATAGGAGAAAACAGAGTGAAACCTATAAATTTAAACTGTTACTGCAAACGAATGCTTCAACCTAGGAAAACGAAACTTGGGCATCCAAGTTTGATTGGTGTACTGCTCATTACTTGAAAGTATCATGAAGGTCGGTAGAAAAAATATATGTTGAGATTACAGGAGACTGTAGTTTTTTGGCAACCTAACAACGCATTTCATTGAATGTTTATTCGCCAGTCTTTGCTTAAGGCTACATCAAGATGAAACAAACCTTAGAGAAAGAACGTAGAACTACTGTATTGTGTCAAGTTTCAAGAAGCTAGCACAAACCGTGTTGATTTAGAGTTCGAACTGCATCTGTCAATATAGGAGAAAACAGAGTGAAACCTAAAAATTCAAACTGTTCCTTGAAACGAATGCTTCAATCTAGGAGAACTAAATTGGGCATCCAAGTGGGATTGGTGTACTGATCATTACGTGAATGTATCATGAAGATTGGATGAAAAAATATATGTTGAGATTTCAGGAGACTCTAGTGTTTGGAAGTTTGGCAACCCCTTTCCATATAAGTGTTATTCGCAGTCCCTGCATTAGGCTACATCAAGAGGAAACAAAACTTAGAGATAGAACGTAGAACTACTGTATTTTGTCAAGTTTCAAGAAGCTAGCACAAACTGTGTTTGATTTAGAGTTCGAACTGCATCTGTCAATATGGAGAAAACAGAGTGAAACCTAAAAATTTATACTGTTACTGCAAACGAATGCGTCAACCTAGGAAAACGAAACTTGGGCATCCAAGTTTGATTGGTGTTCTGCTCATTACTTGAAAGTATCATGAAGGTCGGAAGAAAAAATATATGTTGAGATTACAGGAGACTGTAGTTTTTTGCCAACCTAACAACGCCTTTCATTGAATGAGTTATTCACCAGTCTTTGCTTAACACTACAATAAGGGGAAACAAACCTTAGAGATAGAACGTAGAACTACTGTATTGTGTCAAGTTTCAAGAAGCTAGCACAAACCGTGTTGATTTAGAGTTCGAACTGCATCGGTCAATATAGGAGAAAACAGAGTGAAACCTACAAATTCAAACTGTTCCTGGAAACGAATGCTTCAATCTAGGAGAACTAAACTTGGGCATCCAAGTGGGATTGGTGTACTGATCATTACGTGAATGTATCATGAATATTGGATGAAAAAATATATGTTGAGATTTCAGGAGAATCTAGTGTTTGAAAGTTTGGCAAACCCTTTCCTTATAAGTGTTATTCGCAGTCCCTGCATTAGGCTACATCAAGAGGAAACAAAACTTAGAACGTAGAACTACTGTATTGTGTCACGTTTCAAGAAGCTAGCACAAACTGTGTTTGATTTAGAGTTCGAACTGCATCTGTCAATATAGGAGAAAACAGAGTGAAACCTAAAAATTCAAACTGTTACTGCAAACGAATGCTTCAACCTAGGAGAACGAAACTTGGGCGTCCAAGTTTGATTGGTGTACTGCTCATTACTTGAAAGTATCATGAAGGTCGGAAGAAAAAATATATGTTGTGATTTCAGGAGACTGTAGTTTTTTGGCAGCCTAACAACGCCTTTCATTGAATGAGTTATTCTCCAGTCTCTGCTTAAGGCTACATCAAAAGGAAACAAAACTTAGAGATAGAACGTAGAACTACTGTATTGTGTCAAGTTTCAAGAAGCTAGCACAAACCGTGTTGATTTAGAGTTCGAACTGCATCTGTCAATATAGGAGAAAACAGAGTGAAACCTAAAAATTCAAAGTGTTCCTGGAAACGATTGCTTCAATCTGGAACTAAACTTGGGCATCCAAGTGGGATTGGTGTACTGATCATTACGTGAATGTATCATGAAGATTGGATGAAAAAATATATGTTGAGATTTCAGGAGACTCTAGTGTTTGGAAGTTTGGCAACCCCTATCCATATAAGTGTTATTCGCAGTCCCTGCATTAGGCTACATCAAGAGGAAACAAAACTTAGAGATAGAACCTAGAACTACTGTATTGTGTCAAGTTTCAAGAAGCTAGCACAAACTGTGTTTGATTTAGAGTTCGAACTGCATCTGTCAATATGGAGAAAACAGAGTGAAACCTAAAAATTTAAACTGTTACTGCAAACGAATGCGTCAACCTAGGAGAACGAAACTTGGGCATCCAAGTTTGATTGGTGTACTGCTCATTACTTGAAAGTATCATGAAGGTCGGAAGAAAAAATATATGTTGAGATTACAGGAGACTGTAGTTTTTTGCCAACCTAACAACGCCTTTCATTGAATGAGTTATTCACCAGTCTTTGCTTAACACTACATCAAGGGGAAACAAACCTTAGAGATAGAACGTAGAACTACTGTATTGTGTCAAGTTTCAAGAAGCTAGCAGAAACCGTGTTGATTTAGAGTTCGAACTGCATCTGTCAATATAATAGAAAACAGAGTGAAACCTAAAAATTCAAACTGGTACTGCAAACGAATGCTCCAACCTAGGAGAACGAAACTTGGGCATCCAAGTTTGATTGGTGTACTGCTCATTACTTTAAAGTATCATGAAGGTCGGAAGAAAAAATATATGTTGATATTACAGGAGACTGTAGTTTTTTGCCAACCTAACAACGCCTTTCATTGAATGAGTTATTCACCAGTCTTTGCTTAAGACTACATCAAGAGGAAACAAACCTTAGAGATAGAACGTAGAACTACTGTATTGTGTCAAGTTTCAAGAAGCTTGCACAAACCGTGTTGATTTAGAGTTCGAACTGCATCTGTCAATATAGGAGAAAACAGAGTGAAACCTAAAAATTCAAACAGTTACTGCAAACGAATGCTTCAACCTAGAAGAACGAAACTAGGGCATCCAAGTTTGATTGGTGTACTGCTCATTACTTGAAAGTATCATGAAGGTCGGACGGAAAAATATATGTTGTGATTTCAGGAGACTGTAGTTTTTTGGCAGCCTAACAACGCCTTTCATTGAATGAGTTATTCTCCAGTCTCTGCTTAAGGCTACATCAAGAGGAAACAAACCTTAGAGATAGAACGTAGAACTACTGTATTGTGTCAAGTTTCAAGAAGCTAGCACAAACCGTGTTGATTTAGAGTTCGAACTACATCTGTCAATATAAGAGAAAACAGAGTGAAACCTAAAAATTCAAACTGTTCCTGGAAACGAATGCTTCAATCTAGGAGAACTAAACTTGGGCATCCAAGTGGGATTGGTGTACTGATCATTACGTGAATGTATCATGAAGATTGGATGAAAAAATATATGTTGAGATTTCAGGAGTCTCTATTGTTTGGAAGTTTGGCAACCCCTTTCCATATAAGTGTTATTCGCAGTCCCTGCATTAGGCTACATCAAGAGGAAACAAAACTTAGAGATAGAACGTAGAACTACTGTATTGTGTCAAATTTCAAGAAGCTAGCACAAACTGTGTTTGATTTAGAGATCGAACTGCATCTGTCAATATAGGAGAAAACAGAGTGAAACCTAAAAATTCAAACTGTTACTGCAAACGAATGCTTCAACCTAGGAGAACAAAACTTGCTCATCCAAGTTTGATTGGTGTACTGCACATTACTTGAAAGTATCATGAAGGTCGGAAGAAAAAAATATATGTTGTGATTTCAGGAGACTGTAGTTTTTTGGCAGACTAACAATGCCTTTCATTGAATGAGTTATTCTCGAGTCTCTGCTTAAGGCTACATCAAGACGAAACAAACCTTAGAGATAGAATGTAGAACTACTGTATTGTGTCAAGTTTCAAGCAGCTAGCAGAAACCGTGTTTGATTTAGAGTTCGAACTGCATCTGTCCATATAGGAGAAAACAGAGTGAAACCTAAAAATTCAAACTGTTTCTGTAAACGAATGCTTCAACCTAGGAAAACAAACTTGGGCATCCAAGTTTGATTGGTGTACTGCTCATTACTTGAAAGTATCATGAAGGTCGGAAGAAAAAATATATGTTGTGATTTCAGGAGATTGTACTTTTTTGGCAGCCTAACAATGCCTTTCATTGAACGAGTTATTCTCCAGTCTCTGCTTAAGGCTACACCAAGACGAAACAAACCTTAGAGATAGAACGTAGAACTACTGTATTGTGTCAAGTTTCAAGAAGCTAGCAGAAACCGTGTTTGATTTAGAGTTCGAACTGCATCTGTCAATATAGGAGAAAACAGAGTGAAACCTAAAAATTCAAACTGTTACTGCAAACGAATGCTTCAACCTAGGAGATCAAAACTTGGGCATCCAAGTTTGATTGGTGTACTGCTCATTACTTGAAAGTATCATGAAAGTCGGAAGAAAAAATATATGTTGAGATTACAGGAGACTGTAGTTTTTTTCAAACCTAACAACGCCTTTCATTGAATGAGTTATTCACCAGTCTTTGCTTAAGAATACATTAAGAGGAAACAAACCTTAGAGATAGAACGTAGAACTACTGTATTGTGTCAAGTTTCAAGAAGCTAGCACAAACCGTGTTGATTTAGAGTTCGAACTGCATCTGTCAATATAGGAGAAAACAGAGTGAAACCTAAAAATTCAAATTGTTACTGCAAACGAATGCTTCAACCTAGAAGAACGAAACTAGGGCATCCAAGTTTGATTGGTGTACTGCTCATTACTTGAAAGTATCATGAAGGTCGGAAGAAAAAATATATGTTGAGATTACAGGAGACTGTAGTTTTTTGGCAACCTAACAACGCATTTCATTGAATGAGTTATACGCCAGTCTTTGCTTAAGGCTACATCAAGACGAAACAAACCTTAGAGATAGAACGTAGAACTACTGTATTGTGTCAAGTTTCAAGAAGCTAGCACAAACCGTGTTGATTTAGAGTTCGAACTGCATCTGTCAATATAGGAGAAAACAGAGTGAAACCTAAAAATTCAAACTGTTCCTGGAAACGAATGCTTCAATCTAGGAGAACTAAACTTGGGCATCCAAGTGGGATTGCTGTACTGATCATTACGTGAATGTATCATGAAGATTGGATGAAAAAATATATGTTGAGATTTCAGGAGACTCTAGTGTTTGGAAGTTTGGCAAACCCTTTCCATATAAGTGTTATTCGCAGTCCCTGCATTAGGCTACATCAAGAGGAAACAAAACTTAGAACGTAGAACTACTGTATTGTGTCAAGTTTCAAGAAGCTAGCACAAACTGTGTTTGATTTAGAGTTCGAACTGCATCTGTCAATATAGGAGAAAACAGAGTGAAACCTAAAAATGCAAACTGTTACTGCAAACGAATGCTTCAACCTAGAAGAACGAAACTTGGGCATCCAAGTTTGATTGGTGTACTGCTCATTACTTGAAAGTATCATGAAGGTCGGAAGAAAAAATATATGTTGTGATTTCAGGAGACTGTAGTTTTTTGGCAGCCTAACAACGCCTTTCATTGAATCAGTTATTCTCCAGTCTCTGCTTAAGGCTACATCAAGAGGAAACAAACCTTAGAAATAGAACGTAGAACTACTCTATTGTGTCAAGTTTCAAGAAGCTAGCACAAACCGTGTTGATTTAGAGTTCGAACTGCATCTGTCAATATAGGAGAAAACAGAGTGAAACCTAAAAATTCAAACAGTTACCGCAAACGAATGCTTCAACCTAGAAGAACGAAACTAGGGCATCCAAGTTTGATTGGTGTACTGCTCATTACTTGAAAGTATCATGAAGGTCGGACGGAAAAATATATGTTGTGATTTCAGGAGACTGTAGTTTTTTGGCAGCCTAACAACGCCTTTCATTGAATGAGTTATTCTCCAGTCTCTGCTTAAGGCTACATCAAGAGGAAACAAACCTTAGAGATAGAACGTAGAACTACTGTATTGTGTCAAGTTTCAAGAAGCTAGCACAAACCGTGTTGATTTAGAGTTCGAACTACATCTGTCAATATAAGAGAAAACAGAGTGAAACCTAAAAATTCAAACTGTTCCTGGAAACGAATGCTTCAATCTAGGAGAACTAAACTTGGGAATCCAAGTGGGATTGGTGTACTGATCATTCCGTGAATGTATCATGAATATTGGATGAAAAAATATATGTTGAGATTTCAGGAGACTCTAGTGTTTGGAAGTTTGGCAACCCCTTTCCATATAAGTGTTATTCGCAGTCCCTGCATTAGGCTACATCAAGAGGAAACAAAACTTAAGGAAAGAACGTAGAACTACTGTATTGTGTCAAGTTTCAAGAAGCTAGCACAAACTGTGTTTGATTTAGAGATCGAACTGCATCTGTCAATATAGGAGAAAACAGAGAGAAACCTAAAAATTCAAACTGTTACTGCAAACAAATGCTTCAACCCAGGAGAACGAAACTTCGGAATCCAAGTTTGATTGGTGTACTGCTCATTACTTGAAAGTATCATGAAGGTCGGAACAAAAAATGTGTGTTGTGATTTCAGGAGACTGTAGTTTTTTGGCAGTCTAACAACGCCTTTCATTGAATGAGTTATTCTCCAGTCTCTGCTTAAGGCTACATCAAGAGGAAACAAACCTTAGAGATACAACGTAGAACTACTGTATTGTGTCAAGTTTCAAGAAGCTAGCACAAACCGTTTTTGATTTAGAGTTCTAACTGCATGTGTCAATATAGGAGAAAACAGAGTGAAACCTAAAAATTCAAACTGTTCCTGCAATGAATGCTTCAGTCTAGGAGAACTAAACTTGGGCATCCAAGTGGGATTGGTGTACTGATCATTACGTGAATGTATCATGAAGATTGGATGAAAAAATATATGTTGAGATTTCAGGAGACTCTCGTTTTTCGAAGTTTGGCAACCCCTTTCAATATAAGTGTTAATCGCCAGTCCCTGCTTTAGGCTACATCAAGAGGAAGCAAATCTTAGAGATAGAACGTAGAACCACTTTATTTTTCAAGTTTCAAGAAGCTAGCACAAACCTTGTTTGATTTAGAGTTCGAAATGCATCTGTCAATATAGGAGAAACAGAGTGAAACCTAAAAATTCAAACTGTTACTGGAAACGAATGCTTCAATCTAGGAGAACTAAAGTTGGGCATCCAAGTGGGATTGGTGTACTGATCATTACGTGAATGTATCATGAAGATTTTATAAAAAAATATATGTTGAGATTTCAGGAGACTCTAGTGTTTGGAAGTTTGGCAACTCCTTTCCATATAAGTGTTATTCGCAGTCCCTGCATTAGGCTACATCAAGAGGAAACAAAACTTAGAGATAGAACGTAGAACTACTGTATTGTGTCAAGTTTCAAGAAGCTAGCACAAAGAGTGTTGATTTAGAGATCGAACTGCATCTGTCAATATAGGAGAAAACAGACAGAAACCTAAAAATTCAAACTGTTACTGCAAACGAATGCTTCAACCTAGGAGAACGAAAATTGGGCATCCAAGTTTGATTGGTGTACTGCTCATTACTTGAAAGTATCATGAAGGTCAGAAGAAAAAATGTATGTTGTGATTTCAGGAGACTGTAGTTTTTGGCTGTCTAACAACGCCTTTCATTGAATTAGTTATTCTCCAGTCTCTGCTTAAGGCTACATCAAGACGAAACAAACCTTAGAGATAGAACGTAGAACTACTGTATTGTGTCAAGTTTCAAGAAGCTAGCACAAACCGTGTTGATTTAGAGTTCGAACTGCATCTGTCAATATAGGAGAAAACAGAGTGAAACCTAAAAATTCAAACTGTTACTGCAAACGAATGCTTCAACCTAGAAGAACGAAACTAGGGCATCCAAGTTTGATTGTTGTACTGCTCATTACTTGAAAGTATCATGAAAGTCGGAAGAAAAAATATATGTTGTGATTTCAGGAGACTGTAGTTTTTTGGCAGCCTAACAACGCCTTTCATTGAATGAGTTATTCTACAGTCTCTGCTTAAAGCTACATCAAGAGGAAACAAACCTTAGGTATAGAAGGTAGAACTACTTTATTGTGTCAAGTTTCAAGAAGCTAGCACAAACCGTGTTGATTTAGAGTTCGTACTGCATCTGTCAATATAAGAGAAAACAGAGTGAAACCTAAAAATTCAAACTGTTCCTGGAAACGAATGCTTCAATCTAGGAGAACTAAACTTGGGCATCCAAGTGGGATTGGTGTACTGATCATTACGTGAATGTATCATGAAGATTGGATGAAAAAATATATGTTGAGATTTCAGGAGACTCTAGTGTTTGGAAGTTTGGCAACCCCTTTCCATATAAGTGTTATTCACAGTCCCTGCATTAGGCTACATCAAGAGGAAACAAAACTTAGAGATAGAACGTAGAACTACTGTATTGTGTCAAGTTTCAAGAAGCTAGCACAAACCGTGTTTGATTTAGAGTTCGAACTGCATCTGTCAATATAGGAGAAAACAGAGTGAAACCTAAAAATTCAAACTGTTACTGCAAACGAATGCTTCAACCTAGAGAATGAAACTTGGGCATCCAAGTTTGATTGGTGTACTACTCATTACTTGAAAGTATCATGATGTTCGGAAGAAAAAATATATGTTGTGATTTCAGGAGACTGTAGTTTTTTGGCAGCCTAACAACGCCTTTCATTGAATGAGTTATTCTCCAGTCTCTGCTTAAGGCTACATCAAGACGAAACAAACCTTAGAGATAGAACGTAGAACTACTGTATTGTGTCAAGTTTCAAGAAGCTAGCAGAAACCGTGTTGATTTAGAGTTCGAACTGCATCTGTCAATATAGGAGAAAAGAGAGTGAAACCTAAAAATTCAAACTGTTACTGCAAACGAATGCTTCAACCTAGGAGAACGAAACTTGGGCATCCAAGTTTGATTGGTGTACTGCTCATTACTTTAAAGTATCATGAAGGTCGGAAGAAAAAATATATGTTGAGATTACAGGAGACTGTAGTTTTTTGCCAACCTAACAACGCCTTTCATTGAATGAGTTATTCACCAGTCTTTGCTTAAGACTACATCAAGAGGAATCAAACCTTAGAGATAGAACGTAGAACTACTGTATTGTGTCAAGTTTCAAGAAGCTTGCACAAACCGTGTTGATTTAGAGTTCGAACTGCATCTGTCAATATAGGAGAAAACAGAGTGAAACCTAAAAATTCAAACTGTTCCTAGATATGAATGCTTCAACCTAGGAGAACTAAACTTGGGCATCCAAGTGGGATTGGTGTACTGATCATTACGTGAATGTATCATGAAGATTGAATGAAAAAATATATGTTGAGATTTCAGGAGTCTCTATTGTTTGGAAGTTTGGCAACCCCTTTCCATATAAGTGTTATTCGCAGTCCCTGCATTAGGCTACATCAAGAGGAAACAAAACTTAGAGATAGAACGTAGAACTACTGTATTGTGTCAAATTTCAAGAAGCTAGCACAAACTGTGTTTGATTTAGAGATCGAACTGCATCTGTCAATATAGGAGAAAACAGAGTGAAACCTAAAAATTCAAACTGTTACTGCAAACGAATGCTTCAACCTAGGAGAACAAAACTTGATCATCCAAGTTTGATTGGTGTACTGCACATTACTTGAAAGTATCATGAAGGTGGGAAGAAAAAAATATATGTTGTGATTTCAGGAGACTGTAGTTTTTTGGCAGACTAACAATGCCTTTCATTGAATGAGTTATTCTCGAGTCTCTGCTTAAGGCTACATCAAGACGAAACAAACCTTAGAGATAGAATGTAGAACTACTGTATTGTGTCAAGTTTCAAGCAGCTAGCAGAAACCGTGTTTGATTTAGAGTTCGAACTGCATCTGTCAATATAGGAGAAAACAGAGTGAAACCTAAAAATTCAAACTGTTTCTGTAAACGAATGCTTCAACCTAGGAAAACAAACTTGGGCATCCAAGTTTGATTGGTGTACTGCTCATTACTTGAAAGTATCATGAAGGTCGGAAGAAAAAATATATGTTGTGATTTCAGGAGATTGTACTTTTTTGGCAGCCTAACAATGCCTTTCATTGAACGAGTTATTCTCCAGTCTCTGCTTAAGGCTACATCAAGACGAAACAAACCTTAGAGATAGAACGTAGAACTACTGTATTGTGTCAAGTTTCAAGAAGCTAGCAGAAACCGTGTTTGATTTAGAGTTCGAACTGCATCTGTCAATATAGGAGAAAACAGAGTGAAACCTAAAAATTCAAACTGTTACTGCAAACGAATGCTTCAACCTAGGAGATCAAAACTTGGGCATCCAAGTTTGATTGGTGTACTGCTCATTACTTGAAAGTATCATGAAAGTCGGAAGAAAAAATATATGTTGAGATTACAGGAGACTGTAGTTTTTTGCAAACCTAACAACGCCTTTCATTGAATGAGTTATTCACCAGTCTTTGCTTAAGAATACATTAAGGGGAAACAAACCTTAGAGATAGAACGTAGAACTACTGTATTGTGTCAAGTTTCAAGAAGCTAGCAGAAACCGTGTTGATTTAGAGTTCGAACTGCATCTGTCAATATAGGAGAAAAGAGAGTGAAACCTAAAAATTCAAACTGTTACTGCAAACGAATGCTTCAACCTAGGAGAACGAAACTTGGGCATCCAAGTTTGATTGGTGTACTGCTCATTACTTTAAAGTATCATGAAGGTCGGAAGAAAAAATATATGTTGAGATTACAGGAGACTGTAGTTTTTTGCCAACCTAACAACGCCTTTCATTGAATGAGTTATTCACCAGTCTTTGCTTAAGACTACATCAAGAGGAAACAAACCTTAGAGATAGAACGTAGAACTACTGTATTGTGTCAAGTTTCAAGAAGCTTGCACAAACCGTGTTGATTTAGAGTTCGAACTGCATCTGTCAATATAGGAGAAAACAGAGTGAAACCTAAAAATTCAAACTGTTCCTAGATATGAATGCTTCAATCTAGGAGAACTAAACTTGGGCATCCAAGTGGGATTGGTGTACTGATCATTACGTGAATGTATCATGAAGATTGGATGAAAAAATATATGTTGAGATTTCAGGAGTCTCTATTGTTTGGAAGTTTGGCAACCCCTTTCCATATAAGTGTTATTCGCAGTCCCTGCATTAGGCTACATCAAGAGGAAACAAAACTTAGAGATAGAACGTAGAACTACTGTATTGTGTCAAATTTCAAGAAGCTAGCACAAACTGTGTTTGATTTAGAGATCGAACTGCATCTGTCAATATAGGAGAAAACAGAGTGAAACCTAAAAATTCAAACTGTTACTGCAAACGAATGCTTCAACCTAGGAGAACAAAACTTGATCATCCAAGTTTGATTGGTGTACTGCACATTACTTGAAAGTATCATGAAGGTCGGAAGAAAAAAATATATGTTGTGATTTCAGGAGACTGTAGTTTTTTGGCAGACTAACAATGCCTTTCATTGAATGAGTTATTCTCGAGTCTCTGCTTAAGGCTACATCAAGACGAAACAAACCTTAGAGATAGAATGTAGAACTACTGTATTGTGTCAAGTTTCAAGCAGCTAGCAGAAACCGTGTTTGATTTAGAGTTCGAACTGCATCTGTCAATATAGGAGAAAACAGAGTGAAACCTAAAAATTCAAACTGTTTCTGTAAACGAATGCTTCAACCTAGGAAAACAAACTTGGGCATCCAAGTTTGATTGGTGTACTGCTCATTACTTGAAAGTATCATGAAGGTCGGAAGAAAAAATATATGTTGTGATTTCAGGAGATTGTACTTTTTTGGCAGCCTAACAATGCCTTTCATTGAACGAGTTATTCTCCAGTCTCTGCTTAAGGCTACATCAAGACGAAACAAACCTTAGAGATAGAACGTAGAACTACTGTATTGTGTCAAGTTTCAAGAAGCTAGCAGAAACCGTGTTTGATTTAGAGTTCGAACTGCATCTGTCAATATAGGAGAAAACAGAGTGAAACCTAAAAATTCAAACTGTTACTGCAAACGAATGCTTCAACCTAGGAGATCAAACCTTGGGCATCCAAGTTTGATTGGTGTACTGCTCATTACTTGAAAGTATCATGAAAGTCGGAAGAAAAAATATATGTTGAGATTACAGGAGACTGTAGTTTTTTGCAAACCTAACAACGCCTTTCATTGAATGAGTTATTCACCAGTCTTTGCTTAAGAATACATTAAGAGGAAACAAACCTTAGAGATAGAACGTAGAACTACTGTATTGTGTCAAGTTTCAAGAAGCTAGCACAAACCGTGTTGATTTAGAGTTCGAACTGCATCTGTCAATATAGGAGAAAACAGAGTGAAACCTAAAAATTCAAATTGTTACTGCAAACAAATGCTTCAACCTAGAAGAACGAAACTAGGGCATCCAAGTTTGATTGGTGTACTGCTCATTACTTGAAAGTATCATGAAGGTCGGAAGAAAAAATATATGTTGAGATTACAGGAGACTGTAGTTTTTTGGCAACCTAACAACGCATTTCATTGAATGAGTTATACGCCAGTCTTTGCTTAAGGCTACATCAAGACGAAACAAACCTTAGAGATAGAACGTAGAACTACTGTATTGTGTCAAGTTTCAAGAAGCTAGCACAAACCGTGTTGATTTAGAGTTCGAACTGCATCTGTCAATATAGGAGAAAACAGAGTGAAACCTAAAAATTCAAACTGTTCCTGGAAACGAATGCTTCAATCTAGGAGAACTAAACTTGGGCATCCAAGTGGGATTGCTGTACTGATCATTACGTGAATGTATCATGAAGATTGGATGAAAAAATATATGTTGAGATTTCAGGAGACTCTAGTGTTTGGAAGTTTGGCAAACCCTTTCCATATAAGTGTTATTCGCAGTCCCTGCATTAGGCTACATCAAGAGGAAACAAAACTTAGAACGTAGAACTACTGTATTGTGTCAAGTTTCAAGAAGCTAGCACAAACTGTGTTTGATTTAGAGTTCGAACTGCATCTGTCAATATAGGAGAAAACAGAGTGAAACCTAAAAATGCAAACTGTTACTGCAAACGAATGCTTCAACCTAGGAGAACGAAACTTGGGCATCCAAGTTTGATTGGTGTACTGCTCATTACTTGAAAGTATCATGAAGGTCGGAAGAAAAAATATATGTTGTGATTTCAGGAGACTGTAGTTTTTTGGCAGCCTAACAACGCCTTTCATTGAATCAGTTATTCTCCAGTCTCTGCTTAAGGCTACATCAAGAGGAAACAAACCTTAGAGATAGAACGTAGAACTACTGTATTGTGTCAAGTTTCAAGAAGCTAGCACAAACCGTGTTGATTTAGAGTTCGAACTGCATCTGTCAATATAGGAGAAAACAGAGTGAAACCTAAAAATTCAAACAGTTACTGCAAACGAATGCTTCAACCTAGAAGAACGAAACTAGGGCATCCAAGTTTGATTGGTGTACTGCTCATTACTTGAAAGTATCATGAAGGTCGGACGGATAAATATATGTTGTGATTTCAGGAGACTGTAGTTTTTTGGCAGCCTAACAACGCCTTTCATTGAATGAGTTATTCTCCAGTCTCTGCTTAAGGCTACATCAAGAGGAAACAAACCTTAGAGATAGAACGTAGAACTACTGTATTGTGTCAAGTTTCAAGAAGCTAGCACAAACCGTGTTGATTTAGAGTTGGAACTACATCTGTCAATATAAGAGAAAACAGAGTGAAACCTAAAAATTCAAACTGTTCCTGGAAACGAATGCTTCAATCTAGGAGAACTAAACTTGGGAATCCAAGTGGGATTGGTGTACTGATCATTCCGTGAATGTATCATGAAGATTGGATGAAAAAATATATGTTGAGATTTCAGGAGACTCTAGTGTTTGGAAGTTTGGCAACCCCTTTCCATATAAGTGTTATTCGCAGTCCCTGCATTAGGCTACATCAAGAGGAAACAAAACTTAGAGAAAGAACGTAGAACTACTGTATTGTGTCAAGTTTCAAGAAGCTAGCACAAACTGTGTTTGATTTAGAGATCGAACTGCATCTGTCAATATAGGAGAAAACAGAGAGAAACCTAAAAATTCAAACTGTTACTGCAAACAAATGCTTCAACCCAGGAGAACGAAAGTTGGGCATCCAAGTTTGATTGGTGTACTGCTCATTACTTGAAAGTATCATGAAGGTCGGAACAAAAAATGTGTGTTGTGATTTCAGGAGACTGTAGTTTTTTGGCAGTCTAACAACGCCTTTCATTGAATGAGTTATTCTCCAGTCTCTGCTTAAGGCTACATCAAGAGGAAACAAACCTTAGAGATACAACGTAGAACTACTGTATTGTGTCAAGTTTCAAGAAGCTAGCACAAACCGTTTTTGATTTAGAGTTCTAACTGCATGTGTCAATATAGGAGAAAACAGAGTGAAACCTAAAAATTCAAACTGTTCCTGCAATGAATGCTTCAGTCTAGGAGAACTAAACTTGGGCATCCAAGTGGGATTGGTGTACTGATCATTACGTGAATGTATCATGAAGATTGGATGAAAAAATATATGTTGAGATTTCAGGAGACTCTCGTTTTTCGAAGTTTGGCAACCCCTTTCAATATAAGTGTTAATCGCCAGTCCCTGCTTTAGGCTACATCAAGAAGAAGCAAATCTTAGAGATAGAACGTAGAACCACTTTATTTTTTCAAGTTTCAAGAAGCTAGCACAAACCTTGTTTGATTTAGAGTTCGAAATGCATCTGTCAATATAGGAGAAACAGAGTGAAACCTAAAAATTCAAACTGTTACTGGAAACGAATGCTTCAATCTAGGAGAACTAAAGTTGGGCATCCAAGTGGGATTGGTGTACTGATCATTACGTGAATGTATCATGAAGATTTTATAAAAAAATATATGTTGAGATTTCAGGAGACTCTAGTGTTTGGAAGTTAGGCAACTCCTTTCCATATAAGTGTTATTCGCAGTCCCTGCATTAGGCTACATCAAGAGGAAACAAAACTTAGAGATAGAACGTAGAACTACTGTATTGTGTCAAGTTTCAAAAAGCTAGCACAAAGAGTGTTGATTTAGAGATCGAACTGCATCTGTCAATATAGGAGAAAACAGACAGAAACCTAAAAATTCAAACTGTTACTGCAAACGAATGCTTCAACCTAGGAGAACGAAAATTGGGCATCCAAGTTTGATTGGTGTACTGCTCATTACTTGAAAGTATCATGAAAGTCGGAAGAAAAAATATATGTTGAGATTACAGGAGACTGTAGTTTTTTGCAAACCTAACAACGCCTTTCATTGAATGAGTTATTCACCAGTCTTTGCTTAAGAATACATTAAGGGGAAACAAACCTTAGAGATAGAACGTAGAACTACTGTATTGTGTCAAGTTTCAAGAAGCTAGCAGAAACCGTGTTGATTTAGAGTTCGAACTGCATCTGTCAATATAGGAGAAAAGAGAGTGAAACCTAAAAATTCAAACTGTTACTGCAAACGAATGCTTCAACCTAGGAGAACGAAACTTGGGCATCCAAGTTTGATTGGTGTACTGCTCATTACTTTAAAGTATCATGAAGGTCGGAAGAAAAAATATATGTTGAGATTACAGGAGACTGTAGTTTTTTGCCAACCTAACAACGCCTTTCATTGAATGAGTTATTCACCAGTCTTTGCTTAAGACTACATCAAGAGGAAACAAACCTTAGAGATAGAACGTAGAACTACTGTATTGTGTCAAGTTTCAAGAAGCTTGCACAAACCGTGTTGATTTAGAGTTCGAACTGCATCTGTCAATATAGGAGAAAACAGAGTGAAACCTAAAAATTCAAACTGTTCCTAGATATGAATGCTTCAATCTAGGAGAACTAAACTTGGGCATCCAAGTGGGATTGGTGTACTGATCATTACGTGAATGTATCATGAAGATTGGATGAAAAAATATATGTTGAGATTTCAGGAGTCTCTATTGTTTGGAAGTTTGGCAACCCCTTTCCATATAAGTGTTATTCGCAGTCCCTGCATTAGGCTACATCAAGAGGAAACAAAACTTAGAGATAGAACGTAGAACTACTGTATTGTGTCAAATTTCAAGAAGCTAGCACAAACTGTGTTTGATTTAGAGATCGAACTGCATCTGTCAATATAGGAGAAAACAGAGTGAAACCTAAAAATTCAAACTGTTACTGCAAACGAATGCTTCAACCTAGGAGAACAAAACTTGATCATCCAAGTTTGATTGGTGTACTGCACATTACTTGAAAGTATCATGAAGGTCGGAAGAAAAAAATATATGTTGTGATTTCAGGAGACTGTAGTTTTTTGGCAGACTAACAATGCCTTTCATTGAATGAGTTATTCTCGAGTCTCTGCTTAAGGCTACATCAAGACGAAACAAACCTTAGAGATAGAATGTAGAACTACTGTATTGTGTCAAGTTTCAAGCAGCTAGCAGAAACCGTGTTTGATTTAGAGTTCGAACTGCATCTGTCAATATAGGAGAAAACAGAGTGAAACCTAAAAATTCAAACTGTTTCTGTAAACGAATGCTTCAACCTAGGAAAACAAACTTGGGCATCCAAGTTTGATTGGTGTACTGCTCATTACTTGAAAGTATCATGAAGGTCGGAAGAAAAAATATATGTTGTGATTTCAGGAGATTGTACTTTTTTGGCAGCCTAACAATGCCTTTCATTGAACGAGTTATTCTCCAGTCTCTGCTTAAGGCTACATCAAGACGAAACAAACCTTAGAGATAGAACGTAGAACTACTGTATTGTGTCAAGTTTCAAGAAGCTAGCAGAAACCGTGTTTGATTTAGAGTTCGAACTGCATCTGTCAATATAGGAGAAAACAGAGTGAAACCTAAAAATTCAAACTGTTACTGCAAACGAATGCTTCAACCTAGGAGATCAAAACTTGGGCATCCAAGTTTGATTGGTGTACTGCTCATTACTTGAAAGTATCATGAAAGTCGGAAGAAAAAATATATGTTGAGATTACAGGAGACTGTAGTTTTTTGCAAACCTAACAACGCCTTTCATTGAATGAGTTATTCACCAGTCTTTGCTTAAGAATACATTAAGAGGAAACAAACCTTAGAGATAGAACGTAGAACTACTGTATTGTGTCAAGTTTCAAGAAGCTAGCACAAACCGTGTTGATTTAGAGTTCGAACTGCATCTGTCAATATAGGAGAAAACAGAGTGAAACCTAAAAATTCAAATTGTTACTGCAAACAAATGCTTCAACCTAGAAGAACGAAACTAGGGCATCCAAGTTTGATTGGTGTACTGCTCATTACTTGAAAGTATCATGAAGGTCGGAAGAAAAAATATATGTTGAGATTACAGGAGACTGTAGTTTTTTGGCAACCTAACAACGCATTTCATTGAATGAGTTATACGCCAGTCTTTGCTTAAGGCTACATCAAGACGAAACAAACCTTAGAGATAGAACGTAGAACTACTGTATTGTGTCAAGTTTCAAGAAGCTAGCACAAACCGTGTTGATTTAGAGTTCGAACTGCATCTGTCAATATAGGAGAAAACAGAGTGAAACCTAAAAATTCAAACTGTTCCTGGAAACGAATGCTTCAATCTAGGAGAACTAAACTTGGGCATCCAAGTGGGATTGCTGTACTGATCATTACGTGAATGTATCATGAAGATTGGATGAAAAAATATATGTTGAGATTTCAGGAGACTCTAGTGTTTGGAAGTTTGGCAAACCCTTTCCATATAAGTGTTATTCGCAGTCCCTGCATTAGGCTACATCAAGAGGAAACAAAACTTAGAACGTAGAACTACTGTATTGTGTCAAGTTTCAAGAAGCTAGCACAAACTGTGTTTGATTTAGAGTTCGAACTGCATCTGTCAATATAGGAGAAAACAGAGTGAAACCTAAAAATGCAAACTGTTACTGCAAACGAATGCTTCAACCTAGGAGAACGAAACTTGGGCATCCAAGTTTGATTGGTGTACTGCTCATTACTTGAAAGTATCATGAAGGTCGGAAGAAAAAATATATGTTGTGATTTCAGGAGACTGTAGTTTTTTGGCAGCCTAACAACGCCTTTCATTGAATCAGTTATTCTCCAGTCTCTGCTTAAGGCTACATCAAGAGGAAACAAACCTTAGAGATAGAACGTAGAACTACTGTATTGTGTCAAGTTTCAAGAAGCTAGCACAAACCGTGTTGATTTAGAGTTCGAACTGCATCTGTCAATATAGGAGAAAACAGAGTGAAACCTAAAAATTCAAACAGTTACTGCAAACGAATGCTTCAACCTAGAAGAACGAAACTAGGGCATCCAAGTTTGATTGGTGTACTGCTCATTACTTGAAAGTATCATGAAGGTCGGACGGATAAATATATGTTGTGATTTCAGGAGACTGTAGTTTTTTGGCAGCCTAACAACGCCTTTCATTGAATGAGTTATTCTCCAGTCTCTGCTTAAGGCTACATCAAGAGGAAACAAACCTTAGAGATAGAACGTAGAACTACTGTATTGTGTCAAGTTTCAAGAAGCTAGCACAAACCGTGTTGATTTAGAGTTGGAACTACATCTGTCAATATAAGAGAAAACAGAGTGAAACCTAAAAATTCAAACTGTTCCTGGAAACGAATGCTTCAATCTAGGAGAACTAAACTTGGGAATCCAAGTGGGATTGGTGTACTGATCATTCCGTGAATGTATCATGAAGATTGGATGAAAAAATATATGTTGAGATTTCAGGAGACTCTAGTGTTTGGAAGTTTGGCAACCCCTTTCCATATAAGTGTTATTCGCAGTCCCTGCATTAGGCTTACACCATCAAGAGGAAACAAAACTTAGAGAAAAGAACGTAGAACTACTGTATTGTGTCAAGTTTCAAGAAGCTAGCACAAACTGTGTTTGATTTAGAGATCGAACTGCATCTGTCAATATAGGAGAAAACAGAGAGAAACCTAAAAATTCAAACTGTTACTGCAAACAAATGCTTCAACCAGGAGAACGAAAGTTGGGCATCCAAGTTTGATTGGTGTACTGCTCATTACTTGAAAGTATCATGAAGTCGGAACAAAAAATGTGTGTTGTGATTTCAGGAGACTGTAGTTTTTGGCAGTCTAACAACGCCTTTCATTGAATGAGTTATTCTCCAGTCTCTGCTTAAGGCTACATCAAGAGGAAACAAACCTTAGAGATACAACGTAGAACTACTGTATTGTGTCAAGTTTCAAGAAGCTAGCACAAACCGTTTTTGATTTAGAGTTCTAACTGCATGTGTCAATATAGGAGAAAACAGAGTGAAACCTAAAAATTCAAACTGTTCCTGCAATGAATGCTTCAGTCTAGGAGAACTAAACTTGGGCATCCAAGTGGGATTGGTGTACTGATCATTACGTGAATGTATCATGAAGATTGGATGAAAAAATATATGTTGAGATTTCAGGAGACTCTCGTTTTTCGAAGTTTGGCAACCCCTTTCAATATAAGTGTTAATCGCCAGTCCCTGCTTTAGGCTACATCAAGAAGAAGCAAATCTTAGAGATAGAACGTAGAACCACTTTATTTTTTCAAGTTTCAAGAAGCTAGCACAAACCTTGTTTGATTTAGAGTTCGAAATGCATCTGTCAATATAGGAGAAACAGAGTGAAACCTAAAAATTCAAACTGTTACTGGAAACGAATGCTTCAATCTAGGAGAACTAAAGTTGGGCATCCAAGTGGGATTGGTGTACTGATCATTACGTGAATGTATCATGAAGATTTTATAAAAAAATATATGTTGAGATTTCAGGAGACTCTAGTGTTTGGAAGTTAGGCAACTCCTTTCCATATAAGTGTTATTCGCAGTCCCTGCATTAGGCTACATCAAGAGGAAACAAAACTTAGAGATAGAACGTAGAACTACTGTATTGTGTCAAGTTTCAAAAGCTAGCACAAAGAGTGTTGATTTAGAGATCGAACTGCATCTGTCAATATAGGAGAAAACAGACAGAAACCTAAAAATTCAAACTGTTACTGCAAACGAATGCTTCAACCTAGGAGAACGAAAATTGGGCATCCAAGTTTGATTGGTGTACTGCTCATTACTTGAAAGTATCATGAAGGTCAGAAGAAAAAATGTATGTTGTGATTTCAGGAGACTGTAGTTTTTGGCTGTCTAACAACGCCTTTCATTGAATTAGTTATTCTCCAGTCTCTGCTTAAGGCTACATCAAGACGAAACAAACCTTAGAGATAGAACGTAGAACTACTGTATTGTGTCAAGTTTCAAGAAGCTAGCACAAACCGTGTTGATTTAGAGTTCGAACTGCATCTGTCAATATAGGAGAAAACAGAGTGAACCTAAAAATTCAAACTGTTACTGCAAACGAATGCTTCAACCTAGAAGAACGAAACTAGGGCATCCAAGTTTGATTGTTGTACTGCTCATTACTTGAAAGTATCATGAAAGTCGGAAGAAAAAATATATGTTGTGATTTCAGGAGACTGTAGTTTTTTGGCAGCCTAACAACGCCTTTCATTGAATGAGTTATTCTGGCAGTCTCTGCTTAAAGCTACATCAAGAGGTAACAAACCTTAGGTATAGAAGGTAGAACTACTTTATTGTGTCAAGTTTCAAGAAGCTAGCACAAACCGTGTTGATTTAGAGTTCGTACTGCATCTGTCAATATAAGAGAAAACAGAGTGAAACCTAAAAATTCAAACTGTTCCTGGAAACGAATGCTTCATTCTAGGAGAACTAAACTTGGGCATCCAAGTGGGATTGGTGTACTGATCATTACGTGAATGTATCATGAAGATTGGATTAAAAAATATATGTTGAGATTTCAGGAGACTCTAGTGTTTGGAAGTTTGGCAACCCCTTTCCATATAAGTGTTATTCACAGTCCCTGCATTAGGCTACATCAAGAGGAAACAAAACTTAGAGATAGAACGTAGAACTACTGTATTGTGTCAAGTTTCAAGAAGCTAGCACAAACCGTGTTTGATTTAGAGTTCGAACTGCATCTGTCAATATAGGAGAAAACAGAGTGAAACCTAAAAATTCAAACTGTTACTGCAAACGAATGCTTCAACCTAGAGAATGAAACTTGGGCATCCAAGTTTGATTGGTGTACTACTCATTACTTGAAAGTATCATGATGTTCGGAAGAAAAAATATATGTTGTGATTTCAGGAGACTGTAGTTTTTTGGCAGCCTAACAACCGCCTTTCATTGAATGAGTTATTCTCCAGTCTCTGCTTAAGGCTACATCAAGACGAAACAAACCTTAGAGATAGAACGTAGAACTACTGTATTGTGTCAAGTTTCAAGAAGCTAGCAGAAAACCGTGTTTGATTTAGAGTTCGAAATGCATCTGTCAATATAGGAGAAAACAGAGTGAAACCTAAAAATTCAAACTGTTACTGCAAACGAATGCTTCAACTTAGGAAAACGAAACTTGGACATCCAAGTTTGATTGGTGTACTTCTCATTACTTGAAAGTATCATGAAGGTCGGAAGAAAAAATATATGTTGTGATTTCAGGAGACTGTAGTTTTTTGGCAGCCTAACAAGGCCTTTCATTGAATGACTTATTCTCCAGTCTCTGCTTAAGGCTACATCAAGAGGAAACAAACCTTAGAGATAGAACGTAGAACTACTGTATTGTGTCAAGTTTCAGGAAGATAGCACAAACCGTGTTGATTTAGAGTACGAACTGCATCTGTCAATATAGGAGAAAAGAGAGTGAAACCTAAAAATTCAAACTGTTACTGCGAACGAATGCTTCAACCTAGGAGAACAAAACTTGGGTATCCAAGTTTGATTGGTGTACTACTCATTACTTGAAAGTATCATGAAGGTCGGAAGAAAAAATATATGTTGAGATTACAGGAGACTGTAGTTATTTGAAAACCTAACAACGCCTTTCATTGAATGAGTTATTCACCAGTCTTTGCTTAAGACTACATCAAAGGAAACAAACCTTAGAGATAGAACGTAGAACTACTGTATTGTGTCAAGTTTCTAGAAGCTAGCACAAACCGTGTTGATTTAGAGTTCGAACTGCATCTGTCAATATAGGAGAAAACGGAGTGAAACCTAAAAATTCAAACTGTTCCAGGAACCAAATGCTTCAATCTAAGAGAACTAAACTTGGGCATCCAAGTGGGATTGGTGTACTGATCATTACGTGAATGTATCATGAAGATTTGATGGAAAAATATATGTTGAGATTTCAGGAGACTCTAGTGTTTGGAAGTATGGCAACCCCTTTCCATATAAGTGTTATTCGCAGTCCCTGCATTAGGCTACATCAAGAGGAAACAAAACTTAGAGATAGAACGTAGAACTACTGTATTGTGTCAAGTTTCAAGAAGCTAGCACAAACCGTGTTTGATTTAGAGTTCGAACTGCATCTGTCAATATAGGAGAAAACAGAGTGAAACCTAAAAATTCAAACTGTTACTGCAAACGAATGCTTCAACCTAGAGAATGAAACTTGGGCATCCAAGTTTGATTGGTGTACTGCTCATTACTTGAAAGTATCATGAAGTTCGGAAGAAAAAATATATGTTGTGATTTCAGGAGACTGTAGTTTTTTGGCAGCCTAACAACGCCTTTCATTGAATGAGTTATTCTCCAGGTCTCTGCTTAAGGCTACATCAAGACGAAACAAACCTTAGAGATAGAACGT